>NC_057800.1:107006428-107306428 GCF_018294505.1 Triticum aestivum | reverse complement strand
CAATTCGTATCATGTATCACTTGGATGACTAGAGGGATGTCTGTCTGAGTGGGAGTTCATTAAATAATTTGATTAGATGAACTTAATTATCATGAACTTAGTTGAAAATTGTTGGAAATATGCCCTAGAGGCAATAATAAAAGCATTATTATTATATTTCCTTGTTCATGATAATTGTCTTTTATTCATGCTATAATTGTGTTTTCCGGAAATCGTAATACATGTGTGAATAATAGACACCAACATGTCCCTAGTAAGCCTCTAGTTGACTAGCTCGTTGATCAACAGATAGTCATGGTTTCCTGACTATGAACATTGGATGTCATTGATAACGGGATCACATCATTAGGAGAATGATGTGATGGACAAGACCCAATCCTAAACATAGCATAAGATCGTATAGTTCGTTTGCTAGAGTTTTCCAATGTCAAGTATCTTTTCCTTAGACCATGAGATCGTGTAACTCCCGAATACCGTAGGAGTGCTTTGGGTGTACCAAACGTCACAACGTAACTGGGTGACTATAAAGGTATACTACGGGTATCTCCGAAAGTGTCTGTTGGGTTGACACGGATCAAGACTGGGATTTGTCACTCCGTATGACGGAGAGGTATCACTGGGCCCACTCGGTAATGCATCATCATAATGAGCTCAAAGTGACCAAGTGTCTGGTCACGGGATCATGCATTATGGTACGAGTAAAGTGACTTGCCGGTAACGAGATTGAACGAGGTATTGGGATACCGACGATCGGATCTCGGGCAAGTAACATACCGATTGACAAAGGGAATTGTATACGGGGTTGCTTGAATCCTCGACATCGTGGTTCATCCGATGAGATCATCGAGGAGCATGTGGGAGCCAACATGGGTATCCAGATCCCGCTGTTGGTTATTGACCGGAGAGCGATCTCGGTCATGTCTACATGTCTCCCGAACCCGTAGGGTCTACACACTTAAGGTTCGGTGACGCTAGGGTTGTAGGGATATGTATATGCAGTAACCCGAATGTTGTTCAGAGTCCCGGATGAGATCCCGGACGTCACGAGGAGTTCCGGAATGGTCCGGAGGTAAAGAATTATATATAGGAAGTGCTATTTCGGCCATCGGGACAAGTTTCGGGGTCACCGGTATTGTACCGGGACCACCGGAAGGGTCCCGGGGGTCCACCGGGTGGGGCCACCTGCCCCGGGGGGCCACATGGACTGTAGGGGGTGCGCCTTGGACCATATGGGCCAAGGGCACCAGCCCCAAGAGGCCCATGCGCCAAGAGATAAGGAAGGGGAGAGTCCCAAAAGGGGAAGGCACCTCCTAGGTGCCTTGGGGAGGAGGGATTCCTCCCTTGGCCGCCGCCCCCTAGGAGATTGGATCTCCTAGGGCCGGCGCCCCCCTAGGCTCCCTATATATAGTGGGGGAAGGAGGGCCTCTCAATCCACGCCTTTTGTGCCTCCCTCTCCCTCTCCAACACATCCTCCTCCTCCATAGTGCTTGGCGAAGCCCTGCCGGAGTACTGCAGCTCCACCACCACCATGCCGTCGTGCTGCTGTTGGAGCCATCTTCCTCAACCTCTCCTCCCCCCTTGCTGGATCAAGAAGAAGGAGACGTTACGCTGACCATACTTGTGTTGAACGCGGAGGTGCCGTCCGTTCGGCGCTAGGATCTCCGGTGATTTGGATCACGTCGAGTACGCCTTCCTCATCCCTGTTCTTTGAACGCTTCCGCGCGTGATCTACAAAGGTATGTAGATGCAATCCGATCACTCGTTGCTAGATGAACTCCTAGATGGATCTTGGTGAAACCGTAGGAAATTTTTGTTTTCTGCAACGTTCCCCAACAGTGGCATCATGAGCTAGGTCTATGCGTAGTTCTCTTGCACGAGTAGAACACAATTTGTTGTGGGCGTTGATGTTGTCAACTTTCTTGCCGCTACTAGTCTTATCTTGCTTCAACGGTATTGTGGGATGAAGCGGCCCGGACCAACCTTACACGTACGCTTACGTGAGACCGGTTCCACCGACTAACATGCACTAGTTGCATAAGGTGGCTGGCGGGTGTCTGTCTCTCCCACTTTAGTTGGAGCGGATTCGATGAAAAGGGTCCTTATGAAGGGTAAATAGAAGTTGACAAATCACGTTGTGGCTTTCACGTAGGTAAGAAAACGTTCTTGCTAGAACCCTTTTCAGCCACGTAAAACTTGCAACAACAATTAGAGGACGTCTAACTTGTTTTTGCAGCAAGTGCTTTGTGATATGATATGGCCAAAGTTGTGATGAATGATGAATGATATATATGTGATGTATGAGATGTTCATGCTATTGTAATAGGAATCACGACTTGCATGTCGATGAGTATGACAACCGGCAGGAGCCATAGGAGTTGTCTTTATTTTTTGTATGACCTGCGTGTCATTGAGAAACGCCATGTAAATTACTTTACTTTATTGCTAAACGCGTTAGCCATAGTAGTAGAAGTAATAGTTGGCGAGCAACTTCATGGAGACACGATGATGGAGATCATGATGATGGAGATCATGGTGTCATGCCGGTGACAAGATGATCATGGAGCCCCAAGATGGAGATCAAAGGAGCTATGTGATATTGGCCATATCATGTCACTATTATTATTTGATTGCATGTGATGTTTATCATGTTTTTGCATCTTGTTTACTTAGAACGACGGTAGTAAATAAGATGATCCCTCATAATAATTTCAAGAAAGTGTTCCCCCTAACTGTGCACCGTTGCGACAGTTCGTTGTTTCGAAGCACCACGTGATGATCGGGTGTGATAGATTCCAACGTTCACATACAACGGGTGTAAGACAGATTTACACATGCAAACACTTAGGTTGACTTGACGAGCCTAGCATGTACAGACATGGCCTCGGAACACAGAAGACCGAAAGGTCGAGCATGAGTCGTATAGAAGATACGATCAACATGAAGATGTTCACCGATGTTGACTAGTCCGTCTCACGTGATGATCGGACACGGCCTAGTTAACTCGGATCATGTTATACTTAGATTACAGGAGGGATGTCTATCTAAGTGGGAGTTCATTGAATAATTTGATTAGATGAACTTAATTATCATGAACTTAGTCTAAAATATTTACAATATGTCTTGTAGATCAAATGGCCAACGTAGTCCTCAACTTCAACACGTTCCTAGAGAAAACCAAGCTGAAAGACGATGGCAGCAACTACACGGACTGGGTCCGGAACCTGAGGATCATCCTCATAGCTGCCAAGAAAGATTATGTCCTACAAGCACCGCTGGGTGACGCACCTGTTCTCCCTGCAGAACAAGACGTTATGAACGCTTGGCAGGCACGTACCGATGACTACTCCCTCGTTCAGTGCGGCATGCTTTACAGCTTAGAGCCGGGGCTCCAAAAGCGTTTTGAGAGACACGGAGCATATGAGATGTTCGAAGAGCTGAAAATGGTTTTCCAAGCTCATGCCCGGGTCGAGAGATATCAAGTCTCCGACAAGTTCTTCAGCTGTAAGATGGAGGAAAACAGTTCTGTCAGTGAGCACATACTCACTATGTCTGGGTTACATAACCGCTTGACTCAGCTGGGAGTTAATCTCCCGGATGACGCGGTCATTGACAGAATCCTTCAGTCGCTTCCACCGAGCTACAAGAGCTTTGTGATGAACTTCAATATGCAGGGGATGGAAAAGACCATTCCTGAAGTATTTGCAATGCTGAAATCAGCAGAGGTAGAAGTCAAAAAGGAACATCAAGTGTTGATGGTGAATAAAACCACTAAGTTCAAGAAGGCAAGGGTAAGAAAACCTTCAAGAAAGACGGCAAGGGAGTTGCCGCGCCCGGCAAGCAAGCTGCCGGGAAGAAGCCAAAGAATGGACCCAAGCCCGAGACTGAGTGCTTTTATTGCAAGGAAAGTGGTCACTGGAAGCGGAACTGCCCCAAATACTTAGCAGACAAGAAGGCCGGCAAAACGAAAGGTATATGTGATATACATGTAATTGATGTGTACCTTACCAGTACTCGTAGTAGCTCCTGGGTATTTGATACCGGTGCAGTTGCTCACATTTGTAACTCAAAGCAGGAGCTGCGGAATAAGCGGAGACTGGCGAAGGACGAGGTGACGATGCGCGTCGGGAATGGTTCCAAGGTCGATGTGATCGCCGTCGGCACGCTACCTCTACATTTACCTACGGGATTAGTTTTGAACCTCAATAATTGTTATTTAGTGCCAAGTTTGAGCATGAACATTGTATCAGGATCTCGTTTAATACGAGATGGCTACTCATTTAAATCCGAGAATAATGGTTGTTCTATTTATATGAGAGATATGTTTTATGGTCATGCTCCGATGGTGAATGGTTTATTCTTAATGAATCTCGAGCGTAATGCTACACATGTTCATAGTGTGAGTACCAAAAGATGTAAGATTGATAATGATAGTCCCACATACTTGTGGCACTGCCGCCTTGGTCACATAGGTGTCAAACGCATGAAGAAGCTCCATGCTGATGGACTTTTAGAGTCTCTTGATTACGAATCATTTGACACGTGCGAACCATGCCTCATGGGTAAAATGACCAAGACTCCGTTCTCAGGAACAATGGAGCGAGCAACCAACTTATTGGAAATCATACATACTGATGTGTGCGGTCCAATGAGTGTTGAGGCTCGCGGTGGCTATCGTTATGTTCTCACCCTCACTGATGACTTGAGTAGATATGGGTATATCTATTTAATGAAACACAAGTCTGAGACCTTTGAAAAGTTCAAGGAATTTTAGAGTGAGGTTGAGAATCAACGTGACAGGAAAATCAAGTTCCTGCGATCAGATCGTGGAGGAGAATACTTGAGTCATGAGTTTGGCACACACTTAAGAAAATGTGGAATAGTTTCACAGCTCACGCCGCCTAGAACACCTCAGTGTAATGGTGTGTCTGAACGTCGTAATCGCACTCTATTAGATATGGTGCGATCTATGATGTCTCTTACCGATTTACCGCTATCTTTTTGGGGGTATGCTTTAGAGACTGCCGCATTCACTTTAAATAGGGCTCCGTCGAAATCCGTTGAGACGACACCGTATGAATTATGGTTTGGGAAGAAACCTAAGCTGTCGTTTCTAAAAGTTTGGGGATGCGATGCTTATGTCAAGAAACTTCAACCTGAAAAGCTCGAACCCAAGTCAGAAAAATGCGTCTTCATAGGACACCCTAAGGAAACTATTAGGTATACCTTCTACCTCAGATCCGAAGGCAAGATTTTGTTGCCAAGAATGGTCCTTTCTAGAGAAGGAGTTTCTCTCGAAAGAAGTAAGTGGGAGGAAAGTAGAACTTGATGAAGTATTACCTCTTGAACCGGAAAATGGCGCAACTCAAGAAAATGTTCCTGAGGTGCCTGCACCGACTAGAGAGGAAGTTAATGATGATGATCAAGATACTTCTGATCAAGCTCCTACTGAAATTCGAAGGTCCACAAGGACACGCTCCACACCAGAGTGGTACGGCAACCCTGTCTTTGAAATTATGTTGTTAGACAACGGTGAACCTTCGAACTATGAAGAAGCGATGGCGGGCCCGGATTCCGACAAATGGCTAGAAGCCATGAAATCCGAGATAGGATCCATGTATGAAAACGAAGTATGGACTTTGACTGACTTGCCCGTTGAGCGGCGAGCCATAGAAAATAAATGGATCTTTAAGAAGAAGACAGACGCGGATGGTAATGTGACCATCTATAAAGCTCGGCTTATCGCTAAGGGTTATCGACAAGTTCAAAGGGTTGACTGCGATGAGACTTTCTCACCGGTAGGGAAGCTAAAGTCCGTCCGAATCATGTTAGCAATTGCCTCATTCTATGATTATGAGATATGGTAAATGGACGTCAAAACGGCATTCCTTAATGGTTTCCTTAAGGAAGAATTGTATATGATGCAGCCGGAAGGTTTTGTCGATCCTAAGAATGCTGACAAGGTGTGCAAGCTCCAACGCTCGATTTATGGGCTGGTGCAAGCATCTCGGAGTTGGAACATTCGCTTTGATGAGATGATCAAAGCGTTTGGGTTTACGCAGACTTATGGAGAAGCCTGTGTTTACAAGAAAGTGAGTGGGAGCTCTGTAGCATTTCTCATATTATATGTAGATGACATACTTTTGATGGGAAATGATATAGAACTCTTGGACAGCATTAAGGCCTACTTGAATAAGAGTTTTTCAATGAAGGACCTTGGAGAAGCTGCATATATATTAGGCATCAAGATCTATAGAGATAGATCAAGACGCCTCATAGGTCTTTCACAAAGCACATACCTTGATAAGATATTGAAGAAGTTCAATATGGATCAGTCTAAGAAGGGGTTCTTGCCTGTGTTGCAAGGTGTGAAATTGAGCTCAGCTCAATGTCCGACCACGGCAGAAGATATAGAAGAGATGAGTGTCATCCCCTATGCCTCAGCCATAGGTTCTATTATGTATGCCATGCTGTGTACCAGACCTGATGTAAACCTTGCCGTAAGTTTGGTAGGAAGGTACCAAAGTAATCCCGGCAAGGAACACTGGACAGCGGTCAAGAATATCCTGAAGTACCTGAAAAGGACTAAGGAAATGTTTCTCGTCTATGGAGGTGACGAAGAGCTCGTCGTAAAGGGTTACGTCGACGCTAGCTTCGACACAGATCTGGATGACTCAAAGTCACAAACCGGATACGTGTATATTTTGAATGGTGGGGCAGTAAGCTGGTGCAGTTGCAAGCAGAGCGTCGTGGCGGGATCTACATGTGAAGCGGAGTACATGGCAGCCTCGGAGGCAGCGCATGAAGCAATTTGGGTGAAGGAGTTCATCACCGACCTAGGAGTCATACCCAATGCGTCGGGGCCAATCAAGCTCTTCTGTGACAACACTGGAGCTATTGCACTTGCCAAGGAGCCCAGGTTTCACAAGAAGACAAGGCACATCAAGCGTCGCTTCAACTCCATTCGTGAAAATGTTCAAGATGGAGACATAGATATTTGTAAAGTACATACGGACCTGAATGTAGCAGATCCGTTGACTAAACCTCTCCCTAGAGCAAAACATGATCAACACCAGAATTCCATGGGTGTTCGATTCATCACAATGTAACTAGATTATTGACTCTAGTGCAAGTGGGAGACTGTTGGAAATATGCCCTAGAGGCAATAATAAAAGCATTATTATTATATTTCCTTGTTCATGATAATTGTCTTTTATTCATGCTATAATTGTGTTATCCGGAAATCGTAATACATGTGTGAATAATAGACACCAACATGTCCCTAATAAGCCTCTAGTTGACTAGCTCATTGATCAACAGATAGTCATGGTTTCCTGACTATGGACATTGGATGTCATTGATAACAGGATCACATCATTAGGAGAATGATGTGATGGACAAGACCCAATCCTAAACATAGCATAAGATTGTATAGTTCGTTTGCTAGAGTTTTCCAATGTCAAGTATCTTTTCCTTAGACCATGAGATCGTGTAACTCCCGGATACCGTAGGAGTGCTTTGGGTGTACCAAACGTCACAACGTAACTGGGTGACTATAAAGGTATACTACGGGTATCTTCGAAAGTGTCTGTTGGGTTGACACGGATCAAGACTGGGATTTGTCACTCCGTATGACGGAGAGGTATCACTGGGCCCACTCGGTAATGCATCATCATAATGAGCTCAAAGTGACCAAGTGTCTGGTCACGGGATCATGCATTACGGTACGAGTAAAGTGACTTGCCGGTAACGAGATTGAACGAGGTATTGGGATACCGACGATCGGATCTCGGGCAAGTAACATACCGATTGACAAAGGGAATTGTATACGGGGTTGCTTGAATCCTCGACATCGTGGTTCATCCGATGAGATCATCGAGGAGCATGTGGGAGCCAACATGGGTATCCAGATCCCGCTGTTGGTTATTGACCGGAGAGCGATCTCGGTCATGTCTACATGTCTCCCGAACCCGTAGGGTCTACACACTTAAGGTTCGGTGATGCTAGGGTTGTAGGGATATGTATATGCAGTAACCCGAATGTTGTTCGGAGTCCCGGATGAGATCCCGGACGTCACGAGGAGTTCCGAATGGTCCGGAGGTAAAGAATTATATATAGGAAGTGCTATTTCGGCCATCGGGACAAGTTTCGGGGTCACCGGTATTGTACCGGGACCACCGGAAGGGTCCCGGGGGTCCACCGGGTGGGGCCACCTGCCCCGGGGGGCCACATGGGCTGTAGGGGGTGCGCCTTGGCCCATATGGGCCAAGGGCACCAGCCCCAAGAGGCCCATGCACCAAGAGATAAGGAAGGGAAGAGTCCCAAAAGGGGAAGGCACCTCCTAGGTGCCTTGGGGAGGAGGGATTCCTCCCTTGGCCGCCGCCCCCTAGGAGATTGGATCTCCTAGGGCCGGCGCCCCCCTAGGCTCCCTATATATAGTGGGGGAAGGAGGGCCTCTCAATCCACACCTTTGGTGCCTCCCTCTCCCTCTCCAACACATCCTCCTCCTCCATAGTGCTTGGCGAAGCCCTGCCGGAGTACTGCAGCTCCACCACCACCCCGCCGTCGTGCTGCTGTTGGAGCCATCTTCCTCAACCTCTCCTGCCCCTTGCTGGATCAAGAAGAAGGAGACGTTATGCTGACCGTACGTGTGTTGAATGTGGAGGTGCCGTCCGTTTGGCGCTAGGATCTCCGGTGATTTGGATCACGTCGAGTACGCCTTCCTCATCCCCGTTCTTTGAACGCTTCCGCATGTGATCTACAAAGGTATGTAGATGCAATCTGATCACTCGTTGCTAGATGAACTCCTAGATGGATCTTGGTGAAACCGTAGGAAAATTTTTGTTTTCTGCAACGTTCCCCAACAAAAATGTCGACCCGACCTCAGATGGTCAAGTCTCTGTGCTTCAGTGTCATCCCTGGATTGGTATTGCTGACACACATAGTACTCGAGGATTTATAGCAGAGTAGCAATCACACACTTATTACATCGAATGTCTCCAAAGAGAACTTATTACAATAATATGGCTTAAGGCCATCTAATGTGATAACAGCGGAAGGCTTGGAAGATAAAGTGAGTCCATCAACTCCAACGGCATAGCTGAGCTGCACACGGAAGTTTCTAGCATGAATCATCTCAGTTCCCTTTGAGCCTGGGTGGTGGTCCATAGGAAGATCACACAGGTACCCCGGGATTTCCAAAAAAACAAACAACACTGAGTTCCCCAGGTGCCTCAATCCACCCAGATGTTTATTTAAGTTGCCACCTTAAGTTGAACCATTAATTAACAATCTCTCATCTGTAATGGATTTCACTCAAACCCAAACCACGTCTACGAGCATAGCATAGCATAGTAATATAAGCAACGCGTAGAAGTAACTCCCAAGGGTTTGACAGTAACAGGGCAATAGGTTCTACCTCAATAACTACTTCCCAACCCACAAGTTAATGAAATCCTAATCATGCAATGTTTGAGGATCGGAACTAATGCATAAAAACTGGGTATGAAAAGAGTATGATCAATGTGTTACTTGCCTTGCTGACGATCCGCGAATCCTAGAGACTCGTAGTAACACGCTTCGCACTCCGGGTGTTCTATGCAAACAAACAATAACATACATAAGCAACAAGCAAATATGCACAAGCAAAACTCAAATAAAATAGGTTGACCAGAAAGTTCAACTTAAGAACTCCGGTTAGCAAAAATAATCAAATCAAACGGAGCAACGAAACTCAAACGGTGAAAGAAACAAGATCCGTTTACTAATTTGGACCTAGGTTAAATTTTACAGTAGCAAAAACTTGTGCAAGTTGGTTAAACAGAAAGAGGGTCTCGAGACGAAGATCTAGGTGCTTGAATCGCCTGATTCCGACTAACGAGCGAAAAGATAAACAGAAACTAAGATCGGATCAGAAATCGCGATCGAAAATAATCGCGGAGTAATCCGATAAAAAGAAACTCACGAACAGACTAACGAACGAGCGTTCGTTAACTTTAACTAACGGGCGAAAACTGTTCGTTAAAACGAACATACGGACGAACGTCCGCTAAATAGAAGAACCGAGAAAAAACGGCGAACCGATCTAAAAAAACGAACTAGGGTTTCTAAAAAAGTTGAATGGTTTTTTTTAAAAAACCGGCGGCTCGGGATCCGGCACGGTACCTCCGGCGAGGGGCTCCGACGACGGTGGTGGTGTGGTGGTGGGGGGCCGGGGTGGCGCGTATGTAAAGGAGGGGGACGACTTGGGGGAGGGGGCAAGGCGCGGTGGAGGAGTCCGGCTCAGACTCTTGTCCGAGTCGGCGGCGACGGCGGCGTTCGCGCGTGGGAGGCGGCGACGGCGGCGCTCGCGCGCGGGAGGCGGCGGCGGCGACTTGGGTCGGCGGTCTGACTGGGTTCGGCCCAGTCGGCGCGGGGAGTTTTTTAAAACAATTTCACTGATAGAAATAAAATCCTAGAAAATAAAATAAAAATCTAAAAATGCCAAAATAAATTTTCACCGTCTAAATAAAATATTTAGAACAAGATGAACATTTTCTTGGCCCTAAGATGCAATTTTGAAAATGTGCAATTTTTTTCGAATGCAATAAAATCCAAATAAACTCAAATAAAATCAAATAAATGATTTTAATATTTTTCCTCCAATATTTCAATTATTTTGGAGAAGTCATAATATCTCCTCTCTTATATTTTAATGCAAAATATTTTTCGGAGAGAAAATAATTAAAATCAAAATCCTCGTTTCATTATTTGATAAAAATCAAATATGAAAACCGGGAAATCCCCAACTCTCTCCGTGGGTCCTTGAGTTGCTTAGGATTTCGAGGATTGCGGAACGGAAATGCAATAAAATATGATATGCATGGATGACCTATGTATAACATTCCAAATTGAAAATTTGGGATGTTACAAACCTACCCCCCTTAAGATGAATCTCGCCCTCGAGATTCGGGTTGGCTAGAAAATAGGTGTGGGTGGTCTTTGCGGAGATCATCCTCTCGTTCCCAGGTGGCTTCATCCTCGGTATGGTGGCTCCACTGAACTTTGCAAAACTTGATAACCTTGCTGCGGGTGACTCGGCTGGCAAACTCAAGAATCTTAACTGGCTTCTCCTCATATGTCAAAGCACTGTCCAATTGAATCGCCTCCAAGGGTACAGTATCTCTTAAAGGTATATCGGCCATCTCAGCATGACACTTCTTCAATTGTGAAACGTGGAACACATCGTGAACTCCTGACAATCCCTCAGGTAACTCCAACTTGTAGGCAACTTCTCCCATCCGTTCCAAAACACGATACGGTCCTACAAATCTTGGGGCTAACTTTCCTTTAACTCCAAAATGTTTCAATCCTCGCAAGGGTGATACTCGCAAATATGCTCTGTCTCAAATTTCATATGTTACCTCCTTGCGTTTCGAGTCTATGTAACTCTTCTGCCTGGACTGAGCAATCTTTAGTCTATCACGAATCAGTTTAACCTTCTCCTCAGACTCCTTGATCAAGTCTGGTCCAAACAACTGCCAGTCTCCTACCTCA
Organism: Triticum aestivum; assembly: GCF_018294505.1. Taxonomy (NCBI): domain Eukaryota; kingdom Viridiplantae; phylum Streptophyta; class Magnoliopsida; order Poales; family Poaceae; genus Triticum; species Triticum aestivum. The sequence continues at coordinate 107,294,896 of NC_057800.1, read as the reverse complement.
TCCCTCATCAATGGCGTTCTGCACCTGCGTCCATACAGGGCTTCAAACGGTGCCATCTTCAAACTGGCTTGGTAGCTATTGTTGTATGAGAACTCTGCATAAGGCAAGTTGTCATCCCAACTAGATCCATAATCTAGCGCATAGGCTCTCAACATATCTTCCAGTATCTGGTTGACTCTCTCGGTCTATCCATCCGTCTGTGGGTGAAATGCTGTACTGAACTCCAATCTCGTACCCAAAGTCTGGTGTAACTAATGCAAAACTTTGAGGTAAACTGTGTCCCTCTATCTGATACGATGGTCCTCGGAACTCCATGCAGACATACGATCCTGGATAGGCGGTTTTCACTGGGATAAAGTGAGCCACTTTGGGCAAGCGATCAACTACTACCCATATAGAATCATATCCTGCTTTGGTTCTGGGCAATCTGGTGATAAAGTCCATGCCAAGTTTATCCCACTTCCATTCGGGTATTGGCATAGGCTGTAACAGTCCGGCTGGCTTCTGATGCTCTGCCTTCACTCTCTGACAAACATCACATACGGCTACATACTCGGCAATATCCTTCTTCATACCAGTCCACCAGAAATGTTCCTTCAAATCCAAATACATCTTGGTGTTTCCGGGGTGTATCGAGTATGGTGAGTCATGAGCCTCCTGAAGTATTAACTTCCTGATCTCTGGGTTATTGGGCACATAAAATCGGTCCTCAAACCATAAGGTATCGTGCTCATCCTCGCGAAAACCTTTGGCCTTTCCTTTGCTCATCTTCTCCTTTATCTCGGCAATCTCTTTGTCATCCTTCTGAGCTTCTCGAATCTTGCCCAACAATGTAGACTGAACCTCCATTGTTGCAACGAAACCTCTTGGAACAATCTCCAATCGAAGTTCCATGATATCCTCTGCTAACTCCTTCGGCAATCCCTTACTTTCAAGGATATTGGCATAACTCTTCCGGCTCAAAGCGTCTGCTACGACATTGGCCTTTCCTGGATGATAGTGTAGCTTCATGTCGTAATCCTTTATAAGCTCCAGCCATCTCCTCTACCTAAGGTTCAGCTCCTTCTGTGTGAAAATGTACTTCAAACTCTTATGATCCGTGTACACATCACAACGGTTCCCAATAAGGTAATGTCTCCAAGTCTTCAACGCATGCACTACGGCTGCTAGCTCCAAATCATGTGTGGCATAGTTCAACTCATGAGGTTTCAGTTGTCGTGAGGCATACGAAACAACTCTTCCGTCCTGCATAAGCACACATCCAAGTCCTAAGCGAGAGGCGTCACAATACACTTGGAACTTGTCGTGGAATTGTCACGGCAGATGTCCTAGAGCTAGGACTTAGTCATAGGGCCATCACACTAGGAAGCTTAAAGGGGTTAATCAGGACAAAGGACACGAGAGAGTTTTATACTAGTTTGGCCCCTTACAACGAAGGTAAAAGCCTACGTCTAGTTGGGTTTGGTATTGCTGGGGTTTTGATCACCAAGAGGATTAACTCGCCGACTTGGTTATCGACTTGTTGTTTCTTGCCCTAAACCGCCACCGGGTCGTCCCTTATATACACGGGTTGACGTCTGGTGGCTTACAGAGTCTCGGTCGGCTCATAATCGTTTCTGGCTCGGTGACTTCCTCTACATGCCTTTCTTTACAAGTCTTTCCGTTCCTATAGCGGTTTACAATAACGGGCTTTTAAGCCGGCCCGAGGCCTTTGGGCTTTCTACATATACTAATAAACTATCATCTTGACTGTATATTGGGCTTCTTATGTAACCCGCCATTAAGGCTGACCCGGCCCCTCCTGGGCGGGTCTTAGCTGATAATAATATCCCCAACATTAGGCCTCAGGTTGACTTTGAACTTTGTTCTTTGTCAATCTTCAATACTTAGACAGAATCCATCCTCTGTCTCAAAATTTCCTTAACCCGCCGTGACGTCATCTTTCTGAAACACAAAAAACTTTTATGATGTCATCTTTCAATGGATCTTTCATTTTTAATGTCTTCCGGGAATCGAGGCGTCTGTTCAGTTGGATAATCATTATTGGGTCTCCTTGATTTTCGCGCCCGCCTGTTCGCACACTCCCTTATAAATAGGCACGACCTAGGTTTTTTCCATTATCCCCCTCCGGTCATCTTCTTCCTCTCGCTGCTTCTCTGCTGCTCAAGCTCCGCCGCCACCGCAGATCTTGTCTTCATCGACTCAGGCCGCCGCATCAACCTGATTAGATCCGAAGAGACCGCAATAAACCTCTGCTGCAACTCTGCATCTGTAAGTCCCTTTCTTCTCGACATCAGATCCGCATTAGAACCTTCGAGTTCCTTGGTGTTCTTTACTGTTCGTCATGAACTCTTTGTAGATTTCATCACCATCGCCCTTTCTTGATCTTTGGATAGTATAAAACTGATGCGGCAGCTATTTCGCCCCTGCTTCAAATGCCAACAAATTCTTTTTCCTGTTCAGAGGCCTTGTTTAGCACTGACGAACTCATTTGTGCCAGTTTTAGGTCTAGATTTATTTTCCTTTTTTGAACCATCTTGATCCAAAATAATAATAACAACTTGTGAAACTTGTTTATATCAACACTTAACTAAATTCTGCCTTCTGAGAAAATCTGTAGTCATGGCGGCTTACCTCTCCGGCTTTTCTTTTCCTTATATACCATTAGCCCTTAGTTAAACCGCCATTACTTGCTTTATAATTGACCGTAGACTGAACCGGCATATTGTTACTTATTTTTCAGTGTGTTGCACATCATGCCGTCGAAGTCACCAACCATCTGTAACTGGGTCCCTTCTTTCGTAACTGAAGAACGGTTAAAAGAGTTCTTCATCGTTGGGTTTCTGCCTTCAAAGAATGTCATGTCTTATCGTGCTCCTGACCCGGAGGAAGAACGTCCCAATCCGAAAGATGGGGAAGTAATTATCTTTACTGACCACATGAACCGGGGATTTTCACCACCCGGTTCAAAATCCTTCAGAGAGGTCCTTCATTTTTTCAAACTCCATCCTCAGGACCTTGGACCCAACTCTATTTCCAATATTTGTAACTTCCAAGTGCTCTGTGAGGCATATCTTCAGCAAGAGCCCACCGTAGAATTGTTTAGAGAATACTTTTATCTGAATCGCCATAATGAATGCACCAACGGTTCTAGCTTAGAACTTGGAGGCATCTCGATTCAACGCCGGCAGGGTGCTGTTTTTCCTCTCATCGTCTTACCCAGCCACCCAAAAGATTGGAACCAAACTTGGTTTTATTGTCAGGATACTTCTCTAGCGAACGAGAAGCCCCTGCCGGGTTACCGCCCTAGCCGTCTTGATTCCAAGTTTACCCTTCCGGATAAGCTTGCAGTCGCTGAGCGTAGGAAGCTTCTTCCCTCCATTAGAAGAATCAATGGCTTATTGGGTAATCGTCTAACCGGAGTAGATCTAACCCGTTGCTGGATCTCATGGCGGGTTATCCCATTAAGTCATCGATCTCAACTGATGTATGAATATGACGGAAGTCCGGACCATCCTCTTCGTCACAGCTCAGTTGAACTCACCGAAGAAGACACTGTTTCGATGTCAACCCTTTTGGTAAACGGGAAATACGAAGATTGCAGTATTGTTGGGTTAAGTCCCTTCTGTAAGATTAATCCGGTGCCAGAAGTAAGTACATTCTAATCTCTTTTTCTTTGTGTTTTGCCCAGCTATTAGTACTTAATACTGATCTTTCTTCTTGTTTTTACAAGCCAATTCTGACTTCTGGAAGGTGAAATATGATCATGAAGCTGCCAAAAAGGCAAAACTCGCCGCCATGAACGCCAAGAAAACAGCCCGGAAATCCAAGAAGAAGACGAAGAAAACCACTGCTGAAGATTTAATAAATCTTGACGACTCGTCTGACTCGGAGGTAGCCCTTGACTCCCCTGGCCAATTTTTTAACACTCTTATTGACACTGATCCTTACCAGGATGACACTGGGGCCAGTCAGGCTGAGGAAGTAGAGGTAACTATAATTTCCTCCGACTCAGAGCCCTTACCGAAACACAAAGTTCGTCGAGTGATCCGTAAAGTGTAACATCCCAAATTTTCAATTTGGAATGTTATACACTAGATCATCATTGCATATCATATTTATTGCATTTTGGTAGATCCTAGAAATTTTATGCAACTCAAGGACCCACGGAGAGAGTTGGGGATTTCGTTATTTTCATATTTGAGTTGTCTCAAATTTTGAAAATATGATCATTTGATTTTATTTATTTTATCTTCAATTATTTCTATTACAAAAATAAGAGAGAGGGAATAAAATGACTTTCCCAAAATAAAGAAATATTGAGGATTTAATAAAAAATCATTTAAGATTTTATTTGGTTTTATTTGCTATTTTATTTGAATTTAGGAAAAATGCGTGTTTTTCAAAATTGCATTTAGGCCACAAATAAATATTCATCCTGTGCGGCTTGATTTTAGAAGCCGGGGAAATTTATTTCGGGATTTTTGGAGTCCGTTTAGTATTTCTTTTGTTTTTTTTCGAGCGTAATTATTTAAAAAAAACGTTTGAACCGACCTCGGGCCGTAACCGGCCAGGACTCTCCTGGCCGGGCCTCTTATAAGCCGCGCCCCGCCCCCGACCGAAGCCCAAGGTGCCGCCCCGCCCAAAACCCTAACCCTAGCCACCGCCCCGCCGCCGCCGCCTTGCCGCGCCGCGCCGCCCCGCCGCCGCGCCGCCACCGGACCCACTGGACCGCCGCCGTCGCTAGAGTTACCGGAGGTAGTTCTTTTTTTCGCCTCCAGTTTTTGTCGAAAAACCGTTCGGTTTCTGACGGTTTTGCTCGTTTTTTTGTTTTGGTTTTCTTTTAAATAAATTGGTTTTCCGGTTTATTTAAATAGCGAGCGTTCGTCCGTTCGTTCATTTTAACGAACGTTCGTTGTTTTTCTTTTTCTCGGATTAAATCTGCGATTTTTCAGATCGCGATCTCTGATCCAATTTTCGTTTTAGTCTAACTTTTCGCTCGTTTATCGGAATCAGGCGATTCAAGTGCCTGAAGTTTCGTCTCGAAACCCTCTTTCCGATTTACCAACTTAAACAAGTTTTTGCCGCTATAAAAAATTTCCTTAGATCCAGAATAGTAAGCGAAGCCTGTTTCTTTTGCCGTTTGTCTTTCGTTGCTTCCCTCGATTTGATTCTTTTTGCCTACCGGAGTTCTTAAGTTGAACTTTCTGGTTAGATCTCTTATTTGAGTTTTACCTATGCATTAGATGAGTACTTATTGTATGCTTGTTTGTTTGCGATAGAGTACTCGGAGTGCGCCGCTTGCTACTTCGAATCGCTAGGTTTCCCGGATCATCAGCAAGGCAAGTAACACTTTGATCATGTTTTCCCTCTACCCAGTTTTATTGCATTAGATCAATCCTCACACATTGCATGATTAGGATCTAAATAAATTGTGGGTTTGGGAAGTAGTTGCGGTAGAAACTACTACCTGTTGTTATCAAACCCCTGGGAGTTACTTTTACGTTATGCTTATTATGCCATGCTATGCTCGTAGACGTGGTTGGGTTTGAGTGTATCCATGACAGATGTGAGATGTTAATTAATGGTTTACTTAAGGTGGCAACTTAAATACACATCTGGGTGGATTGAGGTACCTGGGTATTCCAGTATTGCCTGTTTTTTTATGGACCGCCACCCAGGCTCAAAGGGATCATGAGATTATTCATACTAGAAACTTCCATGTGCAGCCACAAGCTATTATGGGCTCTAGCATAGTTGACTAAGTTGTGCGAACTCTTACAGTGGTAGACTAGCAGATGTAGGGGAAAGTAGGTGTAACGGTCTACCCAATCGTAAGGTGCTAGCGCTTCTGAAAGACTATGTCTCGGTCATCCGTTTCTCAAACACCATGTAGTGCGAGAATCCAAACTGAGGCGATCGAGTCTTGTGGGGAAAAGTGCGCAAACCTCTGTAGAGTGTATAAACTAATCATGGTTAGCCGTGTCCCCGGTTATGGACATCTTGAGTATCTAGTACCTGGATTATCATGTGAATCTCAACATGTTACTCAAAAATTAATTTTGCTGGGTTTGTTTAATGATGATGCTTAATTGGGATTGAGAATGCTGTCAACCATTCTCAATGTTTAACAACTACCATGATAGTTAAATAAATTTATTCCTTTGCAATAGGGAAAAATTGGCTTTACGCAAAACTGTAACCATAGAGCTTTTCACCAGCCAAATATGCATATAGAATAGCTGTTTCATTCCATTACTCTCTATGTGTTACTTTGCCAGCATATTCCATGTGCTGACCCGTTTCAGGCTGCAACGTTAATGTTGCAGACTTTTCAGACGACGATTAAGGAGTTTTAGGTCGTGGTTCTATACTCAGTGATGCCGTTGGATTTGATGGACTCACTTATCTTCCAAGCCTTCCGCTGTTATCATTATTAGATGGCCTTAAACCATATTTATTGTAATAAGTTCTCTTTTGAGACATTCGATGTAATAAGTGTGTGATTGCTACTCTGTTATAAATCCTTCAAAGTACTGTGTGGTGTCAGCATTACTGATCCGGGGATGACACCTGAGCACAGAGATTGGACCATTTGAGGTCTGGTCGCTACATAAAGTAAGGTTTTCTAACCCTTTAGCTCATTTGGATCCCAACTTTCATTTGAAAAAGCAGCAACATGAAAGCCGCCATGAAGTTGGAACTGAGGATGAACCGACTGTTATCCTTCAACAGACCCCTCGGAAACGCCCAAACGAGGTTTAATTATTACTGTCTTTAACCCGTTGTAATGAATCCCGCTCCTTACATTTCTTTTAACTCTTTCCTTTATCTTTTCAGGAGGTGTCTCGTTCTTCGGATGACTCATCACAAACACAATTTCCGGCTTTCAAGACTGCTCCTGGGTAATTAAAAACCCTCTTTTCTTCCGAGTTTGATCAATTGTTATCTTAATACTGATTATCCTGCAATATTTTTCTTCAGTGGCCAAGCTAAGTCCAAGAAAGCGAAGGCAACAAAACTAATGGAAGACCCGCCAGTACTGGCATCTGAGCTGGCTAGGCCACCTTCTCCATTGACTGTCGCCCCGGAAGACCCGCCTATCGTTCATGAAGCAAATCCTCCAGAGCCATCCCTTGTCAAAAACACTATTAACCCTTCTGCAGCTGGTCCATCAAGCTCAACCGACCCACCGTCTCCCCGTGTTCAAGATGTTCAAATTACTGGGAGCCGCTATGTTGAGCTGGGGAACCCGACGGTTTTGGCACGGTGCACCACTAAGCAAGAAGCTTTGGAGAGGCAGAAGGTTCATCTTGATGTTGCCAATTATGACCATCTTAACGCTAGTGATATCTTATCCGGTTATCTCAGTCATGTACACTCCAGTCGTGATTCTGAGATTGAGATGGTCAAGCAGCATCAATTGAAGTATGAGGTATGTAATTTCCGGTTTATCAATATTCCTTCAGCCCCCAAGTCTAGATTATGAGAGAAACAGAATAACCTATAGACTTATAATTTAGACTGATACTTTTACCTCTGAGTCTTTGCTTGATATTGGTAGAACAAGACTTCACCCGTAGTCCCCAAAGACCGGTTTATTTAATCATTAATGAATCTGTACTTCAGAATTGAACACCATCTGTAAAATACTTAATTTCCCGGTTTAAACTTGAAAAACTTGCTGAACTGCGTGCATTAGCCCCCAAGTGCCAAGTGCTGTTACTTTTGTAAAGGACTTGGGAGTTCAAATATGTTGGTAGAGTCATTAAAATTTGATTTGACATACATTAGCCCCCAAGTGTCAAGTGGTTTATTCATAAAGTATTTGAGACTTGAATCTTTGAAATTGGATACTGGAATTTGAAGCCAAGTCTTGATTTATGTGAATGTTTTCACAGAATGCATTGTCTGAACCGAACTCCCAACTGACTGATACAAAGACGCGGCTGGCGAACCAGGAATCACAAATTAAATCTTCCACCTCCCAACTGCAAATAAGCCTTTCTGAAACAGAGAAATTGAAGACTGACTTTGCTGTCAAAGAGAAAACTTGGGCAGATGAGAAGATACTGCTGACCCGGCGAGCTGAGACACCCGAAACAGCTCTGAAGGAAATTTCAACCGAACTAAACAGTTTAAAAGGCCGGGTGTCTCAGATGGTCGCTGCTATCTTTGGTAAGCTTCCTGATTTGATCTTTCATATGTGTTTCCTGTCAAGCCGGAATATGATCCATTAACTGACTTTGTGAAAAATGCGTGTAGGTCCGCGAAGTAAGAATCTAGACCAAGACCCATTGATTAAGATGAAAGCCGTATACACTTTAACTGCACAATTGTATATCGGTGCACAACAAGCTCTGGCAGCCATCTCTCCTACTAATCAAGGGTCTAACCGGATTAGTGACGTCCTGAAGAGGCTGTCCATTCTCCCTGCCAGATTCCAAGAGGTTAAACGCTCCTGTGCACAAGCCGAAGCTTTGACTGCCCTAAGCCGCTCCAAGGCTTGGGTACCAGATCTAGACCCGACAGACGTGGCAAGGGGTTATCCTACCGTGAAGGAGGACGGGTCTCCTTTTGATCAGGATGACTTATAGCCTGCATTTGTGAAGTCCGGCCTCAGGCGACTAGCCTTGGACATGACACCAATGTGGACAAGTATCAACCGGGTTTTGACAGTGAAAATAAGAAGATGGCTCCTCCTTCCTATAAAGTAACCGACTTGATCCCACCAGTGAGAGAAGACACATTTGTCGGTGTTCTGGGAATGGGGGTCCCCAGACTTGCTAGCCTGCGGCCTGCGGCGTGGCTCAAAAGGGGGCCCAGCGCGGCCCATCTTCATCAACACAGACCCAAGACCCTCGCGAGGGGCCAAGCCTCGCGGGGCAGACGACACAGAGCTTCCTCGGGCACGGCCTCATCAGGCTGGCTCGTGAGGAGGCGGAGAGATCAAGGCGGGGTACCTCACGAGGTGCCCGTGATGCAAGCCATGACGACCAAAGGCGCCAGGCGGGCGCCAGCCGCGCAGTGTCCTCCTTTCCTCTTTGGTGCAAAGGGAGCAAGCACAGGCGAGAGCATCAAGCAAAGGCACCCGTTTCGGTGCAACGAGACCAAGACCAGTCCAACAGCAGGGAGGAAGTCATTGCGGAGCCCAAGCCAGCGTCACCACCAGAGCCTTTGGCAGGCGAGGACCAACTTTAGTCGGGATAAGTGTACCAGATGTTACCCTTCAAAATGGCCAATTGTTGGCGCCCTTCCCGCTCAATATTTGGGAAGAGGCCCAGGGCCTTTGCCTATAAATAGGACTAGCCACCCCCAGGGTAGGGGGGCAATCAAGAAGGGAGAATCTAGAAGCCAAGAGAGAAACTAGCTAGGATCGGATCGAGTAGCATCACACACAGAGAGAGAGAGAAGGGCGACTGAACTCCTCCTAGCAGTTCATCCCCCCAGCCAAGAACAGACCCTCGCGAGGCTGTTCTTCCTTGTATTGCTCATCATCATCAGCCCAAGAGGCAATCCACCACACCACACACTGGAGTAGGGTATTACACCACAACGGTGGCCCGGACCAGTATAAACCATGTGTCTCTTATGCTGTTCTTTCCATAGCTTAGATCTTAGCGAGGCGGAGGGGTGCAGGTAGGTAGAAGGCGAAATCTCCGCGCGCACCCCAGTGTTCGAACCTCAAGGGTCTGCCGAAACCCGAAATCCGACATTTGGCGCGCCAGGTAGGGGTGCGCCAGAATTCGTCTTCCACCACCCCGTTCTCCTTCGACCATCGCGTCCATGTCTGATGCTCGTCGGTCGCGCGCCGAGCGCCGGGCCGCTCTCGCTTCCCGCGTCGCTCAGACGGCTCCTGTCGGCGGGCGTCCTCGCCGTTCCCCGTGACCTTCCATCAACGCCGCCACCGACCCGGCGGGGAACGAGCAGCAAGCGTCGTCTCAGCATCCGTCCGTGCGGCAAGACGGCCGCACCGCTACTCCCTCGCTCACCCCACCTGGTTCTTCGTCCCGCGCGCTCCACGCACCCATGGAGGCTTGAGCTGCGCTCATCGTGGCAAACGAGCTCCTGCGCTACCGTCCCGTCGACGACGTCTACAAAGAATGGCTCGACCGCGTCGCCGAGCTCGTCCGCGCCCCAGGGGGCCCTCCTGCGCCGTCCGTTCCACTGCACCGCACCCCGCCCCGCGCGGGCGACGAAGCTCTGGGGCGCCCCAGCTGCCTCCTCCTCAAGAAGGCGCCATGGCTCCAAGGCGCGTGGCCCTTGGGTGGAACCCGCTCCGTCAGGTGCCAGCGCGGCAAGAGCAGAGCTGCCAAGAAGTCCCTCACCCACAAGAAGCTGCCCGGGCGCTCCCTGCTCCAGCATGTCGCGACCATGCTCCTGCTCCCGCACGTCAAGACCCCGCGCTACTCCCAGCTGCAGTGCATGGGGACATGCAAGACTAAGCCCTCCGCCACCCAAGGCCTCCCGTGGCCACAGCAGGCTGCCGTGCCTTCACCACCGAGCTATGCAGCGTCGCGTGGCCCGGCAAGTTGAAGCCAGACCTGCCTCCTCGTTACGATGGCACGGCCGACCCTGCGGAGTTCCTCCAGCTCTATGAGCTGGTCATCGAAGCTGCCAACAGAGACGAGAAGGTCATGGCGAACTGGTTTCCCATGGCGCTCAAGGATGGGGCCCGCACCTGGCTCCTGAACCTGGCTCCAGGCATGATCTCCTCCTGGGACGAGATGCGCACCCGCTTCATCGCCAACTTCCAAGGTACTCGCGACCGGCCACCCGCCGTGAGCTGTCGGGGAACATAGTAATTTCAAAATTTTCCTACGCACACGCAAGATCATGGTGATGCATAGCAACGAGAGGGGAGAGTGTGATCTACGTACCCTTGTAGACCGACAGCGGAAGCGTTAGCACAACACGGTTGATGTAGTCGTACGTCTTCACGGCCCGACCGATCAAGCACCGAAACTACGGCACCTCCGAGTTTTAGCACACGTTCAGCTCGATGATGATCCCCGGACTCCGATCCAGCAAAGTGTCGGGGTAGAGTTCCGTCAGCATGACGGCGTGGTGACGATATTGATGTACTACCGTCGCGGGGCTTCGCCTAAGCACCGCTATAATATTATCGAGGATTATGGTGGAAGGGGGCACCGCACACGGCTAAGAATATGATCACGTGGATCAACTTGTGTGTCTAGGGGTGCCCCCTACCCCCATATATAAAGGAGCAAGGGGAGGAGGCCGGCCGCCCCTATTGGCGCGCCAGGAGGAGTCCTCCTCCTAGTAGGAGTAGGACTCCTACTAGGAGGGGGAAGGAAGTGGGGAGGGAGAAGGAAAGGGGGACGCTGCCCCCCTCTCCTAGTCCAATTCGGACCAGGGGGAGGAGGGGCGCGGCCCACCCTGGCTGCCCCTCTCTCTCTCCACTAAGGCCCATATGGCCCATTACTTCTCCCGGTATGGTTCCGGTAACCCTCCGACTCTCCGGTTTTCTCCGAAATCACCCGGAACACTTCCGGTGTCCGAATATAGCCGTCTAATATATCAATCTTTATGTCTCGACCATTTCGAGACTCCTCGTTATGTCCGTGATCACATCCGGGACTCCAAACTAACTTCGGTACATCAAAACTCATAAACTCATAATATAACTGTCATCAAAACCATAAGCGTGCGGACCCTACGGGTTCGAGAACAATGTAGACATGACCGAGACACATCTCCGGTCAATAACCAATAGCGGAACCTGGATGCTCATATTGGCTCCTACATATTCTACGAAGATCTTTATCGGTTAGACCGCATAACAACATACGTTGTTCCCTTTGTCATCGGTATTTTACTTGCCCGAGATTCGATCGTCGGTATCTCAATACCTAGTTCAATCTCGTTACCGGCAAGTCTCTTTACTCGTTTCGTAATACATCATCTTGCAACTAACTCATTAGTTGAAATGCTTGCAAGGCTTATGTGATGTGCATTACCGTGAGGGCCAGAGATACCTCTCCGACAATCGGAGTGACAAATCCTAATCTCGAAATACGCCAACCCAACATGTACCTTTGGAGACACTTGTAGAGCTCCTTTATAATCACCAAGTTACGTTGTGACGTTTGGTAGCACACAAAGTGTTCCTCCGGCAAACGGGAGTTTCATAATCTCATAGTCATAGGAACATGTATAAGTCATGAAGAAAGCAATAGCAACATACTAAACGATCGGGTGCTAAGCTAATGGAATGGGTCATGTCAATCACATCATTCTCCTAATATTGTGATCCCGTTAATCAAATGACAACACATGTCTATGGTTAGGAAACATAACCATCTTTGATTAATGAGCTAGTCAAGTAGAGGCATACTAGTGACGTTTGGTTTGTCTATGTATTCACACAAGTATTATGTTTCTGGATAATACAATTCTAGCATGAATAATAAACATTTATCATGATATAAGGAAATAAAATAATAACATTATTATTGCCTCTAGGGCATATTTCCTTCAGTCTCCAGTTGCACTAGAGTCAATAATCTAGATTACACAGTAATGATTCTAACACCCATGGAGCTTTGGTGCTGATCATGTTTTGCTCGTGGAAGAGGCTTAGTCAACGGGTATGCTACATTCAGATCCGTATGTATCTTGCAAATCTCCATGTCTCCCACTTGGACTAGATCCCAGATGGAATTGAAGCGTCTCTTGATGTGCTTGGTTCTCTTGTGAAATCTGGATTCCTTTGCCAAGGCAATTGCACCAGTATTGTCACAAAAGATTTTCATTGGACCTGATGCACTAGGTATGACTCCTAGATCGGATACGAACTCCTTCATCCAGACTCCTTCGTTTGCTGCTTCCGAAGCAGCTATGTACTCCGCTTCACATGTAGATCCCGCCACAACGCTTTGTCTAGAACTGCACCAACTGAGAGCTCCACCGTTTAATGTAAACACGTATCCGGTTTGCAATTTAGAATCATCCGGATCAGTGTCAAAGCTTGCATCAACGTAACCATTTACGATGAGCTCTTTGTCACCTCCATATATGAGAAACATATCCTTAGTCCTTTTCAGGTATTTCAGGATGTTCTTGACCGCTGTCCAGTGATCCACTCATGGATTACTTTGGTACCTGCCTGCTAGACTTATAGCAAGACACACATCAGGTCTGGTACATAGCATTGCATACATGATAGAGCCTATGGCTGAAGCATAGGGAACATCTTTCAGTTTCTCTCTATCTTCTGCATTGGTCGGGCATTGAGTCTTACTCAATTTCACACCTAGTAACACAGGCAAGAATCCTTTCTTTGCTTGATCCATTTCGAAATTTTTCAAAACTTTGTCAAGGTATGTGCTTTGTGAAAGTCCAATTAAGCGTCTTGATCTGTCTCTATAGATCTTAATGCCCAATATGTAAGCAGCTTCACCGAGGTCTTTCATTGAAAAACTCTTATTCAAGTATCCCTTTATGCTATCCAGAAATTCTATATCATTTCCGATTAGTAATATGTCATCTACATATAATATCAGAAATGCTACAGAGCTCCCACTCACTTTCTTGTAAATACATGCTTCTCCAAAAGTCTATACAAAACCGCTTTGATCACACTATCAAAGCGTTTATTCCAACTCTGAGAGGCTTGCACCAGTCCATAAATGGATCGCTGGAGCTTGCACACTTTGTTAGCTCCCTTTGGATCGACAAAACCTTCCGGTTGCATCATATACAACTCTTCTTGCAGAAATCCATTCAGGAATGCAGTTTTGACATCCATCTGCCAAATTTCATAATCATAAAATGAGGCAATTGCTAAGATGATTCGGACAGACTTAAGCATCACTACGGGTGAGAAGGTCTCATCGTAGTCAATCCCTTGAACTTGTCGAAAACCTTTTGCGACAAGTCGAGCTTTGTAGACAGTAACATTACTGTCAGCGTCAGTCTTCTTCTTAAAGATCCATTTATTCTCAATTGGTTGCCGATCATTGGGCAAGTCAACCAAAGTCCATACTTTGTTCTCATACATGGATCCCATCTCAGATTTCATGGCTTCAAGCCATTTTGCGGAATCTGGGCTCACCATCACTTCTCCATAGTTCATAGGTTCATCATGATCTAGTAGCATGACTTCCAGAACAGGATTACCGTACCACTCTGGTGCGGATCTTACTCTGGTTGATCTACGAGGTTCAGTAGTATCTTATTCTGAAGCTTCATGATCATCATCATTAGCTTCCTCACTAATTGGTGTAGGTGTCACAGAAACTAGTTTTTGTGATGTACTAATTTCCAATAATGGAGCAGGTACAGTTACCTCATCAAGTTCTACTTTCCTCCCACTCACTTCTTTCGAGAGAAACTCCTTCTCTAGAAAGTTTCCGAATTTAGCAACAAAAGTTTTGCCTTCGGATCTGTGATAGAAGGTGTATCCAATAGTTTCCTTTGGATATCCTATGAAGACACATTTCTCCGATTTGGGTTCGAGCTTATCAGGTTGAAGCTTTTTCACATAAGCATTGCAACCCCAAACTTCCAGAAACGACAACTTTGGTTTCTTGCCAAACCATAGTTCATAAGGCGTCGTCTCAACGGATTTTGATGGTGCCCTATTTAATGTGAATGCGGCCGTCTCTAGAGCATAACCCCAAAACGATAGCGGTAAATCAGTAAGAGACATCATAGATCGCACCATATCTAGTAAAGTATGATTATGACGTTCGGACACACCATTACGCTGTGGTGTTCCGGGTGGCGTGAGTTGCGAAACTATTCCGCATTGTTTGAAATGTACACCAAACTCGTAACTCAAATATTCTCCTCCACGATCAGATCGTAGGAATTTTATTTTCTTGTTACGATGATTTTCAACTTCACTCTAAAATTCTTTGAATTTTTCAAATGTTTCAGACTTATGTTTCATTAAGTAGATATACCCATATCTGCTTAAGTCATCTGTGAAGGTGAGAAAATAACGATATCCGCCACGAGCCTCAACATTCATCGGACCACATACATCTGTATGTATGATTTCCAACAAATCTGTTGCTCTCTCCATAGTACCGGAGAACGGTGTTTTTGTCATCTTACCCATAAGGCACGGTTCGCAAGTACCAAGTGATTCATAATCAAGTGGTTCCAAAAGCCCATCAGTATGGAGTTTCTTCATGCGCTTTACACCGATATGACCCAAAGGGCAGTGCCACAAATAAGTTGCACTATCATTATCAACTCTGCATCTTTTGGTTTCAACATTATAAATATGTGTGTCACTACTATCGATATTTAATAAGAATAGACCACTCTTTAAGGGTGCATGACCATAAAAGATATTACTCATATAAATAGAACAACCATTATTCTCTGACTTAAATGAATAACCGTCTCGCATCAAACAAGATCCAGATATAATGTTCATGCTTAACGCTGGCACCAAATAACAATTATTTAGGTCTAATACTAATCCCGAAGGTAGATGTAGAGGTAGCGTACCGACCGCGATCACATCGACTTTGGAACCATTTCCCACGCGGATCGTCACCTCATCCTTAGCCAATCTTCACTTAATCTATAGTCCCTGTTTCGAGTTGCAAATGTTAGCAACAGAACCAGTATCAAATACCCAGGTGCTACTGCGAGCATTAGTAAGGTACACATCAATAACATGTATATCACATATACCTTTGTTCACCTTGCCATCCTTCTTATCCGCCAAATACTTGGGGCAGTTCCGCTTCCAGTGACCAGTCTACTTGCAGTAGAAGCACTCAGTTTCAGGCTTAGGTCCAGGTTTGGGTTTCTTCTCTTGAGTAGCAAGTTGCTTTCTGTTCTTTTTGAAGTTCCCCTTCTTCTTCCCTTTGCCCTTTTTCTTGAAACTAGTGGTATTATTGACCATCAACACTTGATGCTCCTTCTTGATTTCTACCTCCGCAACTTTCAGCATTGCGAAGAGCTCGGGAATAGTCTTATTCATCCCTTGCATATTATAGTTCATCACGAAGCTCTTATAGCTTGGTGGCAGTGATTGGAGAATTCTGTCAATGACGCAATCATCTGGAAGATTAACTCCCAATTGAATCAAGTGATTATTATACCTAGACATTTTGAGTATATGCTCACTGACAGAACTGTTCTCCTCCATCTTGCAGCTATAGAACTTATTGGAGACTTCATATCTCTCAATCCGGGCATTTGCTTGAAATATTAACTTCAACTCCTGGAACATATCATATGCTCCATGACGTTCAAAACGTCGTTGAAGTCCCAATTCTAAGCCGTAAAGCATGGCACACTGAACTATCGAGTAGTCATCAGCTTTGCTCTGCCAGACGTTCATAACATCCGGTGTTGCTTCAGCAGCAGGCCTGGCACCTAGCGGTGCTTCCAGGACGTAATTCTTCTGTGTAGCAATGAGGATAATCCTCAAGTTACGGACCCAGTCCGTGTAATTGCTACCATCATCTTTCAACTTTGCTTTCTCAAGGAACACATTAAAATTCAACGGAACAATAGCACGGGCCATCTATCTACAATCAAACATAAACAAGCAAGATACTATCAGGTACTAAGTTAATGATAAATTTAGGTTCAATTAATCATATTACTAAAGAACTCCCACTTAGATAGACATCCCTCTAATCCTCTAAGTGATTACGTGATCCAAATCAACTAAACCATGTCCGATCATCACGTGAGATGGAGTAGTTTCATTGGTGAACATCGCTATGTTGATCATATCTGCTATATGATTCACGCTCGACCTTTCGGTCTCCGTGTTCCGAGGCCATATCTGTATATGCTTGGCTCGTCAAGTATAACCTGAGTATTCTGCGTGTGCAACTGTTTTGCACCCGTTGTATTTGAACGTAGAGCCTATCACACCCGATCATCACATGGTGTCTCAGCACGAAGAACTTTCGCAATGGTGCATACTCAGGGAGAACACTTCTTGATAATTAGTGAGAGATCATCTTAAAATGCTACCGTCAATCAAAGCAAGATAAGATGCATAAAAGATAAACATCACATGCAATCAATATAAGTGATATGATATGGCCATCATCATCTTGTGCTTGTGATCTCCATCTTCGAAGCACCGTCGTGATCACCATCGTCACCGGCCCGACACCTTGATCACCATCGTAGCATCGTTGTCGTCTCGCCAATCTTATGCTTCCACGACTATCGCTACCGCTTAGTGATAAAGTAAAGCATTACATCGCAATTGCATTGCATACAATAAAGCGACAACCATATGGCTCCAGCCAGTTGCCGATAACTTGGTTACAAAACATGATCATCTCATACAATAAAATTTAGCATCATGTCTTGACCATATCACATCACAACATGCCCTGCAAAAACAAGTTAGACGTCCTCTACTTTGTTGTTGCAAGTTTTACGTGGCTACTACGGGCTTAAGCAAGAACCAATCTTACCTACGCATCAAAACCACAACGATAGTTTGTCAAGTTGGTGCTGTTTTAACCTTCGCAAGGACCGGGCGTAGCCACACTCGGTTGAACTAAAGTTCGAGAAACTGTCACCCGCTAGCCACCTTTGTGCAAAGCACGTTGGGAGAACCGGTCTCGCGTAAGCGTACGTGTAATGTTGGTCCGGGCCACTTTGTCCAACAATACCGCCGAACCAAAGTATGACATGCTGGTAAGCAGTATGACTTATATCGCCCACAACTCACTTGTGTTCTACTCGTGCATATAACATCAACACATAAAACCTAGGCTCGGATGCCACTGTCGGGGAACGTAGTAATTTCAAAATCTTGCTACGCACATGCAAGATCATGGTGATGCATAGCAACGAGAGGGGAGAGTGTGATCTACGTACCCTTGTAGACCGACAGCGGAAGCGTTAGCACAACGCGGTTGATGTAGTCGTACATCTTCACGGCCCGACCGATCAAGCACTGAAACTACGGCACCTCCGAGTTTTAGCATACGTTCAGCTCGATGACGATCCCTGGACTCCGATCCAGCAAAGTGTCGGGGTAGAGTTCTGTCAGCACGATGGCGTGGTGACGATCTTGATGTACTACCGTCGCAGGGCTTCGCCTAAGCACCGCTACAATATTATCGAGGATTATGGTGGAAGGGGGCACCGCACACGGCTAAGAATATGATCACGTGGATCAACTTGTGTGTTTAGGGGTGCCCCCTGCCCCCGTATATAAAGGAGCAAGGGGAGGAGGCCGGCCGGCCCCTATTGGCACGCCAGGAGGAGTCCTCCTCCTAGTAGGAGTAGGACTCCTACTAGGAGGGGGAAGGAAGTGGGGAGGGAGAAGGAAAGGGCCCCCCTCTCCTAGTCCAATTCGGACCAGGGGGGAGGAGGCGCGCGGCCCACCCTGGCTGCCCCTCTCTCTCCAGTAAGGCCCATATGGCCCATTACTTCTCCCGGTAGGGTTCCGGTAACCCTCCGGCTCTCCGGTTTTCTCCGAAATCACCCAGAACACTTCCAGTGTCTGAGTATAGCCGTCTAATATATCAATCTTTATGTCTCGACCATTTCGAGACTCCTCGTTATGTCCGTGATCACATCCGGGACTCTGAACTAACTTCGGTACATCAAAACTCATAAACTCATAATATAACTGTCATCGAAACCTTAAGCGTGCGGACCCTACGGGTTCGAGAATAATGTAGACATGACCGAGACACGTCTCCTGTCAGTAACCAATAGCGGAACCTGGATGCTCATATTGGCTCCTACATATTCTACGAAGATCTTTATCGGTCAGACCGCATAACAACATACGTTGTTCCCTTTGTCATCGGTATTTTACTTGCCCGAGATTCGATCGTCGGTATCTCAATACCTAGTTCAGTCTCGTTACCGGCAAGTCTCTTTACTCGTTTCATAATACATCATCTCGCAACTAACTCATTAGTTGAAATGCTTGCAAGGCTTATGTGATGTGCATTACCGAGAGGGCCCAGAGATACCTCTCCGACAATCGGAGTGTCAAATCCTAATCTCGAAATACGCCAACCCAACATGTACCTTTGGAGACACCTGTAGAGCTCCTTTATAATCACCCAGTTACGTTGTGATGTTTGGTAGCACACAAAGTGTTCCTCCGGCAAACGGGAGTTGCATAATCTCATAGTCATAGGAACATGTATAAGTCATGAAGAAAGCAATAGCAACATACTAAACGATCGGGTGCTAAGCTAATGGAATGGGTCATGTTAATCACATCATTCTCCTAATAATGTGATCCCGTTAATCAAATGACAACACATGTCTATGTTTAGGAAACATAACCATCTTTTATTAATGAGGTAGTCAAGTAGAGGCATACTAGTGACGTTTGGTTTGTCTATGTATTCACACAAGTATTATGTTTCCGGATAATACAATTCTAGCATGAATAATAAACATTTATCATGATATAAGGAAATAAAATAATAACATTATTATTGCCTCTAGGGCATATTTCCTTCATGAGCGACATGCGCCGCATCAAGCAACAACCCGGAGAGACCCTGCAGAAGTACATCCAGCGCTTCAACAACACACGCCTCAAGATTCCCAAGGTGACCGAGGAGGCCATCATCTCAGCCTTCTCCGACGGCGTGCGCGATGTCAAGATGAAGGAGGAGATGGCGATGCATGAAGACCTGTGCACTTCCTTGGAGTTGTTCAACTTGGCAACCAAGTGCGCCAGGGCAGAGGAAGGGCGTCTCTCCCTCCTCGAGCTGCCTGCCGCGGACCCAGAAGAGAAGAAGCCCAAGGCCAAGGATGTGAAGCGCAAGGGGGCTGCCGTGCTCACGGCAGAACTAGACACCAAGCGGGGCAGAGATCAGCCCGAATCTTCCAAGGGCAGTCGGTACTGTGTGTACCACGACCTCCACACCCACAACACCAACGAATGTCAAGAGCTCCGAGCTGTGCGAGAAGGAAGGATCGGCCGTCGCCCCGACCACGGTGACCGGGGCTACGGTCGAGGAGGAGGAAGGAACGCAGGATGCTGGGAAGACCGTTGCCTGCGCCAAGGGTGGCGCGATCAACCTCGCGAGGATCGCTGGCAAGACCCGCCTCACGAGGGAGACTGGAGGGATCAGCCTCGCGAGGACCGCCCGCAAGGCAACACAGGCCTCCCTCCGCTGCTGCCGCAGCCAAGGAGAAAAGAGGACCGCCATCAGGACAAGGGGCTGGGGGCTTCCAGGAGCCATGCGCGATCGCCTGCATCCTGGGCGGGGCTCAAGCCCTAGCCTCTCAACGCATCTTCAAGCAGTTCGCCCGCGAAGTGAATGCAGTCCTCCCCAAGCTCGAAGCCACGTGCCCTCTCAGGTGGTCGGCATGCGCCATCACGTTCAGCTCAGCAGATCAGCTCAAGTGTGCGGCCGCAGCCAGATTCCTCCCGATGCTTTGTTCCCCAATCATCAGCAACATGGTGGTTACCAGGACCCTCATCGATGGCGAGGTAGGGCTCAACGTCCTATCCGTGGAAACATTAAACAATCTCCAAGTGCCCTACAACCAGCTTCAGCCAACCAAGCCTTTCTCCGGAGTCACCGACGGCTCCACGGCCCCGATTGGGCAGGTCCGCCTCCTTGTCACCTTCGGGGCACGCGACAACTACCGCACCGAGCTCATCGACTTCGACGTCGCTCACATTTGCCTGCCGTACAACGCCATCGTTGGGTACCCATCGCTGGCCAAGTTCATGGCCGTAACTCACCACGGCTACAACGTCCTCAAGATGCCAGGAAGTGGCGGAGTCATCACGGTGCCCTGTGAAGAGAAGGATGCGGTGTGTTCCCTGGAACGAGCCTTTCAGGCTGCATCATTGGAAGACCCGGATCGCGAAAGCAGGAGGCTTCCCGAGACCGCCCCCAAGAAGAAGAAGACATCATCCGGCCCGACCCCTCAGGAGGCAGGCCCCTCAGGGCCCGTGCTTGCCTAGGGGCAACCTCCTTCCATCGCATAGGAAAGCGCGCCCGGCGCCCTTCTCAGGCAGGGCTCGGGGGCTCTCCCCTGGAGGGCCACCGACCTGGCTAAGGTCACGAGGGAGGCGCTTGGGAACCACATGGAGGCGTGTTTCGAAGCACGTTTCCCTCAAGAAGGAGTAAGGCAAGGAGGGCCAGACCCTCAGGAGTTCGTCAGCAAGGCCATTTAGGAGCTACAGGAGTCAAGAGTCATGAAAGGCGGCGGCCGCCTACCAGCTGTGGCTCCCCATCCAGGCGAGGATGGTGGGCTGCGCGTCTACATCGACATACCAGGGCTCAATCGAGTCGCCTCTCTAGAGCGCCTCTGGCCCTCGCGAGTGGGGCGCTGCGAAGGTCCACCCCACAGCTATGTTCGCATGCCTTATGGCTTGCCGAACGTGGCTGCCACGTACCAGCGCCTCATGAGGGGCATCATGGAGGCTCAAGAGGCCAGGCGTTCTGCAGCCCTGGCGGAGATGGAGATGGTCCGCGAGGAGCCACCAGCGCCTCCAGAGCCTCCTGAGGCCCCTGGGCCTGGGGGCTCGTGAGGATCGGCTTCCGCAGCCCACTGAGTCTGCTACGCCAACACTCCTTCGTCCTCAACATCATCAGGTGACATCTTTCAAGTTTCATTTCCAGCTGGGAGCGCCCTCCAGGGCTGCATTATTCCCAAGCCACGTGGGTCCGTCCCTGCGGCATGTATCCCTTTTATTTCATGTTGTTAGCTTACCTTGTTGGGGGCGCCCCTCGGGCTGCATCATCCCCCAAGTCGCTTGGTCCAGACCCAGCGGCATGTATCCCTTTTGCGTTTATTTCCGGCTATGCGTTTGACCCACCATGCTTGATTATTTGATGCCTATCCACGGCACCTCTTCTTCTCCATGCCGACCACTTGCACGTTAAAGGGGGGGGGTACCTGAGCATCGCGACTCAGGGCTCTTACTGGCTCTCCAGCCCTCACCCTCTGGCCTTGTCCACGGCATCGCGACCTGGCATACCAGCGATGGCTGAGACCAGCTCGAGGGCTAGGACCCAAGGACGTAGAGTGCCGGCATCTAACCAAATTTGCAGGGACACATCACAAGATAAGGCCCAGTGCCAGGCGCAACCCGCCTAGAGGTAGGGCCCCGTGAGTCCCGCGCTGGCTCACGGGTGCCCAGATACACCTCGCCAAGCCCTACCGTGCCAGCCACATGTCAGGGCGGGGCTGTACACGCCCCGGGGGCTCCTCCCGGAGGGGAGCCCCCTCCCACGTACCAGTGGAAGCACCATGCTCCGCGCTGGCTGACGACACTACTGAGGAGCGGCTATGCCCGTACACATACGGAAGCGCTATGCTCCGCGCTGGTGATATACAACTGAGGGCGGCCCCCGGGCCACATCAACCTCAGGGAGCCCAGAGCTCAGTGTCTAGCCTCATCGTAACGCCTTCCCTCGGGAGTGCCGCGCGAGGGGGATGGGCACGGGGGCTGTGCCTGGGTCACGCCCAGACGCACGACACCCAGCCAGGCCCCCCCGGGCCTGGTTCGTCGCGTGTCTCTCCCCGAGCGGAGCCAAGGTACGAAGGCCGTTTGAGCGTTAAGGGGGACTCCTAAGCATCGCGACTCAGGAGCCTAACTGGTCACATAGCCCCTCACTCCTTAGTTCCGAAAGGCTAACGGCGGTTGAGGTATGCGCGCGGCCGGGCTCTGCAGACGTAGAACGGTAGATCCACCCACATCACACCTCCCTACTTGCTATTCGTACGCCAAGGGGGACTCCTGAGCATCGCGACTCAGGAGCCTAACTTGTCACGTAGCCCCTCACTCCTTGGTCCCGTCCTGGTTTCCGGTCAGGGCTAACAGCGGCTGAGGTATGCGCGGGGCCGGGCTCTGCCGGCGTAGAACATAAGCAAGTAGGAAGGAAAAGCGTAAATTTCAAGGAATTCAAAAGCAAATATTACATTCCACACTGTTATCTCAATGCCAAACGCAAGTTTAAACGCCTCCCCGAGGCATGATACATGTGCAGGAATTAAAGGTAGGACAGGAGCCACAACGGAGTCACTTGTCGGCGGTGGAGCAGCGCGGAGTGGGTTCGCCTCATGGAGCAGCGGGGTCAGCAGCGCCTTGCTTCGGCTTGGTGCTGAAGGCCCGGAACTTCCCCAGCAGAGCCTCCGCGCGACCCTTCATGGCCTCGGCAGCGGCAGCGGCACACTCGCCGCTTACTGGCTCCAGCAGGCTGTCGAGGTCGACGCCGGGTTCGTGAAGGTAGATGTGGGTGAGGACCCGCGTCAGCGCTGCAGAAGATAGGACACGCGCCTCGGCCTCGGCTGTGGGGCCAAGGCCAAGGGCGACATCTTCAAGAGCGCGAACCAGGAAGGGAAGCAGCTTGGCGGGGCCGTCCTCGGCGCCAGCCAGTGGGCTCTCCAGGCCGCTGTGGTAAAGCGTCCTCAGCAAGGAGCGAGCCTTCGCCTCCATCTCCGCGAAGGCCATGCGGTCCTCGGCAAGAACCTGGGCCTTGTCGTCCAGCTCACCCTTCCTCGCCCCCAACTCCTGATCCAGCACGCCTAGGCGGTCACGGCGCCTCCTGAGCTTGACCTCCCTCTCCTTGACGGCCGCCTCGCGAGCCTTCACGCCTTCTTCCTGCTCTTGGCGAAGGCGGGCCTCTTTCGCGAGCTGGTCCCGCAGGCCTTGCAGCTCGTCCTCCAGCGCCTTGCAGCGACCAGGGATGTCGACCACCTCCCCCAGGGCTGCGTCACGAGCAGCCTTCGCCTCAAGGATGACCTGCCTCTCCTCATCGCAAGCCGTCGAGGCCTGGACCAGCGCCGCCCGAATCGAAGCGTCGGAGCGAATCCATCCTGAAGCCAGCTCCAAGCGCCCGGCCACCAAGCGAGGGTCGGCGCCAAGAAGATCCTGCCGCAGCCGGTCCAGCTCAGCAGCAGCACGATCCAGAACGGTAGGAGGAGTCGGAGAGACAGCAGTCGGTGGAGTAGGAGGATAAGGCGGCAGCGCGACCACAGCATCCTGAGGCGGAGCCTGCTGCGCCCCAACGGCTGTAGTGGCGGCAGCAGGCAAAGGCACCTCGGGAGTCACTTGGGCCATGGGGGCTGAGCTCGCCCCAGCCGGCTCAGCCAGGCCTCGCGAGGACGACCGGGCAGGAGAAGCTCGTGCGTCGCGGTCACCTTCCTTCGCGGGCAGAGGCGCTGCCACGGATGGAACCTCAGGAGCTCCCTTCGGCTTCTTTGCTGCGGGCGCCAGCCTGTCCAAGAGATGTGGACGTCAAGCCTCAGCAGCAGAACAAGAAATAAAGATAAGAATCAAGCGCTTACGGGTCGTCGCCAGTGAGCTCAGGCAGCCTCCTGCCAAAATTGAAGCCTGAAAGCTGGCTGGAAGGGTCAACCTTGGGAAGCTCGGGAGCGGAAGGCGCGTCTGCGGTCCGCCTCGGGGCCGGGGCAGACCCGCGGGAGATCAGCCCGGTCCTGTCCTTCTTCGGGATCGGGGGCAAGCTCCCGCCGCCCTGCTCGTCATCATCCTCGTCGTCATCGCTCGGAGAGAGGCGGAGAGTGCGGGACCTGCGCCGGGGGAGGGGAGCCCTCGACTCTCCGTCAGTCGCCTCGGAGTCAGGCCCTTTTTCCCGCTCCCCTCCTTCCTCCTCTTCGCTGGAGTCGTCGGAGGACACGTCCACCGATTCCCCGGGAGTTTCCATGGGCACGGGCTTGTCCCCGTTGAAGACAGGCATGGACTCCACTACCTGCTCCCAGTCGTCGCGGAGGAACAAGGGCGCAGGAGCGCCCTCCAACCTCGCCACATCGCCCCAGACCAAAGATTGGAGGACCGCAGCCAGATCTTCGTCGGCCAAGGCCGCGGGGCTCGGATGGGGCCTCCACATCGGAAGTGAGTACTGTCGAAGCGGAGCCAGCTGGTGCTCCAGGAATTCCCTCAGCAGCGACGCGCCGGTCAGCTTCGCCGCCGCCATGTTGGCCGGCCTCAGATCCGCGTCCATCTTCTCCAACACCAGCTTCGCGCGGGGGTCTGCAAGCTCCGCTCGACCCCAATCGCTAGAGTTCGTGGGTTGCTCCGTGGGCAAGATCAGCCGAGGGTGGATGCGCCCAGCATCTGCCAAGACCCACTTGCTCTTGAAGCCCTCAATCCTTTTCCCGGGGTTCGAAATGGCAATGGCGCCACCGTACGCGATGAAGCTCGCGCACGCGGAAGCAGGACCGCGAGAGGTCCGGAGGTAGAAGTAGTGGCGCAGCAAGGCCACTGAGGGCTGCACCCCTACGTGAGCCTCGCAGTAATAGGCGAAGATTGCCAGGAGAAGGACGGAGTTGGGGTGGAGATGCAGAGCCTGTAGCTTATAATGGCGGAGGACAGAGAAGAAGAACTCGGAGAAGGGAGGCACCAGGCCAGCAGCAATGGCGCTTACAAAGAACGGATAGAAGGTTCTCCCTTGGCCCTCAGGGGTGGCGGAGCCAGCCTTGAACACCTTCACCCCATCGGTGCCCTGTGCTGCCGCCATCCGGCGCAACCGGGCGAGGCTCGCCTCCGACACGTTCGGCGAGTCCAGGGCAGACGAGTGCCAAGCTCCGGTCGGGGACTGACGAGGCGCCATGGCTTC
Organism: Triticum aestivum; assembly: GCF_018294505.1. Lineage (NCBI taxonomy): Eukaryota > Viridiplantae > Streptophyta > Magnoliopsida > Poales > Poaceae > Triticum > Triticum aestivum. The sequence continues at coordinate 107,269,355 of NC_057800.1, read as the reverse complement.
CTAGGTCACGTGGTCGGAGTAGATCTGGAAATTTTGGAGGAAGGAAGGAGAGGCGCAAGAAAGGGGATCTGAGCAGCAACCGGAGAAAGCAAAAAAAAGCAAAGCCTAGGCAGATGCCGCTCCCTTATCAACTCGCGCGGTTGCTGAGGCGCCCACGTCCAGTCAACCACCACGCGGCGCCCAAGGCCGCAGGCAGTTAGGGCCCGCGGTGCTTCGCTCTTGCCCTTTCGCCTCCCTGCACGGCCAAGTTCGGGCGCACCTTGGGCCCGAGGGCTACTGTCGGCGTTCTGGGAACGGGGGTCCCCAGACTTGCCTGCCTGCGGCCTGCGGCGTGGCTCAAAAGGGGGCCCAGCGCGGCCCATCTTCATCAACATAGACCCAAGACCCTCGCGAGGGGCCAAGCCTCGCGAGGCGGACGACACGAAGCTTCCTCAGGCACGGCCTCATCAGGCTAGATCACGAGGAGACGGAGAGATCAAGGCGGGGTACCTCACGAGGTGCCCGTGACGCAAGCCACGACGACCAAAGGCGCCAGGCGGGCGCCAGCTGCGCAATGTCCTCCTTTCCTCTTTGGTGCAAAGGGAGCAAGCGCAGGCAAGAGCATCAAGCAAAGGCACCCGTTTCGGTGCAACGAGACCAAGACCAGTCCAACGGCAGGGAGGAAGTCATTGTGGAGCCCAAGCCAGCGTCACCACCAGAGCCTTTGGCAGGCGAGGACCAACTTTAGTCAGGATAAGTGTACCAGATGTTCCCCTTCAAAATGGCCAATTGTTGGCGCCCTTCCCGCTCAATATTTGGGAAGAGGCCCAGGGCCTTTGCCTATAAATAGGACTAGCCACCCCCAGGGTAGGGGGGCAATCAAGAAGGGAGAATCTAGAAGCCAAGAGAGAAACTAGCTAGGATCGGATCGAGTAGCATCACACACACACACACACACAGAGAGAGAGAAGGGCGACTGAACTCCTCCTAGCAGTTCATCCCCCCAGCCAAGAACAGACCCTCGCGAGGCTGTTCTTCCTTGTATTGCTCATCATCATCAGCCCAAGAGGCAATCCACCACACTACACACTGGAGTAGGGTATTACACCACAACGGTGGCCCGAACCAGTATAAACCCTGTGTCTCTTGTGCTGTTCTTTCCATAGCTTAGATCTTAGCGAGGCGGAGGGGTGCAGGTAGGTAGAAGGTGAAATCTCCACGCGCACCCCAGTGTTCGAACCTCAAGGGTCTGCCGGAACCCGAAATCCGACAACATTTGCCCCGGAGGTTGATCCGGTCGACCTGATTGATGATGAAGCTGAATTTGTCGCCATGAACGGCTATGACTGGTCAAAACCCAACTTCCAGCAGATTCAAGATGTTGAGCCGGTGAGGGAAGGGCAATGATCATCTTCATGGGCTTTAGAAAGCCTCGTAATAGCTTTAGCTGTTAAAAACACCGCATGTCTGCTTATGCCATCACGCATGAAACACTTCTATGTGAATCTGTGCTTCCGGGTGCCTCGTTTAATGCTTGTCTCTACAATGTTTAAACTCTGTTCCTGTGAACACAAGGAAAAAGCTTGGCAAGGCGGTTTAAAACCAACTGGGCTTAAACACCTCAAAAAACAGAGACAAATATAAATAAAGGATAAGGTTTAATACCAACTCTGAAGTTAACACAGCTAATAAGCACGTGTAAGTAAAAACCATACCTTGTCCTTGGTGATCCTTAGATCGCCGTTTTAAATAACCCGGGTGATGAATTTGAGAATTTCAATATAAAAGTTAAGACTTCTTGAACAGTCAATAATTATCATATCTCAGTAGCTCGTACCTTCGGATCCTTAGACCACCGACCTGGATAACCCGGGCGGCTGTGTTGTCCAATAATTGAGCCGGCGAAGAGAAACAGGCCATCTCATTTGTAATATTGAAACAACAAAAATTCAAAGGCAAGCAACAGATAACAAACATAATTTTAACTTTGTATTTAAAAGATTGGGGGTTTCTGATTCGAATACGATCAGTAAACCGGACCAAAGGGGTTAAGCTATGGTTCGAATACGACCATATAGCCCCCAGTGGCTTTGGCGTTGCGTCGATCAAGAGGGTACCGACAGCTATGTTCTCTTTGGTTCGAATACGACCTATGTTTGAACAGGAAGCCCCCAAATGACCTTGAGATGTTTTTAACGACCCTGATTCGTATACGATCCAAGTCGGCTCAAAAGGGGTTAAGCTATGATTCGAATACGATCAAGAAACCCCCAAGTGAGTTTGGCCTTGAGCTGATCAAAAGGGTTACGACAGCTATGTTCTCTTTGGTTCGAATACGACCTATGTTTGAATAGGAAGCCCCCAAGTGACCTTGATATTTACAGCTAGATTCGAATACGATCATAAGCCGGACTAGAAAAGGTTAAACTTGATTCAAATGTGATCAGCTCCTTAATAGTCATTTATGAAAAAGTAATAAAGATGCATAATCTTTGAAAAGAAAAGAGACCGATGGTATTACTTTATTGCTTATCATCGTATATACAGGATGAACATATGTACAGGATGAGAGCCGATGGCTCAGGTATAGTATAGTCGAAGTTGAGCAATGTTCCATGGCCGGCGGGTCTCCTCTTCCGACTTACGTGAGTCTGCATGCTCTCGAACATCAATGAGGTAGTAAGACCCGTTGTTTAAATTTTTACTGACCACAAAGGGTCCTTCCCAAGGTGGGGATAACTTGTGTGCATCTGAAAGATCTTGGATGAGCTGGAGCACCAATTCACCTTCTTGAAAAGTCCTGGACTTAACCCGGCGGCTGTGATAATGACGCAGGTCCTGTTGATAGATTGCTGACCGTGATGCTGCTAAGTCTCTTTCTTCATCCAATAAGTCAAGCGCATCCTGTCTGGCTTTTTCATTGTTAGCTTCAACATAAGCCGCCGCGCGGGGCGAGTCATGACGGATGTCACTGGGCAATACTGCTTCTGCTCCATAAACCATGAAGAAGGGTGTGTAACCTGTAGACCTGTTGGGTGTAGTAGTGATGCTCGATAACACTGAAGGCAACTCCTCTACCCAACAACCCGGCGTTCGCCATAAAGGAACCATAAGCCGAGGTTTGAGCCCTTTCAGAATTTCCTGATTGGCTCTCTCATCTTGACCATTGGATTGAGGATGAGCTACAGAAGAAACATCAAGTCGGATGTGCTCTCGCTGACAAAACTCTTCCATAGCCCCTTGGGATAGATTGGTGCCATTGTCTGTGATAATACTGTTTGGAAAACCGAAACAGAAGATTATTTTCTTCATGAACTAAACCGCCGTGGCTGCATCACACTTACTCACAGGCTCTGCCTCAACCCATTTAGTGAACTTATCAACAGCCACCAGGAGATGTGTCTTCTTGTCCTTAGACCTTTTGAAAGGTCCCACCATGTCAAGCCCCCAGACTGCAAATGGCCAAGTGATTGGAATCATCCGGAGCTCTTGAGCCGGTACATGCGCTCGCCATGCAAATTTCTGACATCCATCACATCTACTGACCAGATCTTCTGCATCAGCGTGAGCCGTCAACCAGTAAAACCCGTGACAAAACGCCTTGGCCACTAAAGATTTTGACCCGGCGGGATGACCACAATCGCCTTCATGGATCTCACAAAGGATTTCTTGACCTTCTTCGGGAGAAACACACCGTTGAAACGCTCCTGAAACACTGCGATGAAATAACTCTCCATCCGAAATCATCATGGACTTAGACCGCCGGGTTATCTGTCGAGCCAGAGTCTCATCTGCTGGCAATTCTCCCCGGGTCATGTAAGCCAAGAACGGCACCATCCAATCTGGGATGACATGAAGAGCCGCCACCAAATGCGCCTCCGGGTCAGGAACAGCTAAATCTTCTTCTGTGGGCAACTTGACAGAGGGGTTATGCAAAACATCTAAAAAGGTGTTGGGTGGTACTGGCTTACGTTGAGACCCCAGCCGGCTCAAAGCATCAGCTGCTTCGTTCTTTCGACGGTCAATGTGTTCCACCTGATATCCTTTAAAATACCCTGCAACAGCATCGATCTCTCGGTGATAAGCCGCCATGAGAGGGTCTTTGGAATCCCACTTGCCAGACACCTGCTGAGCCACTAAATCTGAATCACCAAGACATCTGACCCGGCTCAAGCTCATCTCCTTTGCCACTCGAAGACCATGGAGAAATGCTTCATACTTTGTTGCGTTGTTAGTGCACGGAAACATCAATCGTAACACATAACAAAATTTATCACCTCGTGGGGAAGTTAAAACAACTCCAGCCCCCAAGCCCTCCAATTTCCTGGACCCATGAAAATGAATAGTCCAATACGTGTTCTCCGGCTTTTCTTCTGGCATCTGCATCTCTGCCAGTCATTGATGAAGTCAACCAGGGCTTGAGACTTAATCGCAGTGCATGGAACATACTTCAACCCATGAGACCCAAGCTCAATTGCCCACTTGGCAACTCGCCCTGTAGCTTCTCTGTTTTGAATAATGTCTCCCAAAGGAGCAGAGCTAACCACAGTGATTGGATGTCCCTGAAAGTAATGCTTAAGCTTCCGGCTTGCCATGAACACCCCATAAACAAGCTTCTGCCAATGTGGATGTCGTTCCTTAGACTCAATTAGCACTTCACTGACATAATAAATCGGCCGCTGAACTAGATGCTCCTTGCCAACCTCCTTGCGCTCTACCACAATAGCCACACTAACGGCCCGTGAGTTGGCAGCTATGTATAACAATAGCGGCTCTTTCTCAATTGGAGCAGCTAGGACCAGCGACTCAGCCAATTGCGCCTTCAGATCCTTAAAAGCGGCGTTCGCAGCATCGCTCCAAACAAACACATATGTTTTCTTCATCAACTGATACAGAGGCATAGCCTTTTCCCCTAACCGGCTTATGAACCGGCTCAAAGAAGCCATAGGACCCGCCAGTCGTTGAACATCATTGATGCAGGCTGGTTTAGCCAGGGATGTAATCGCCTTGATCTTCTCCGGGTTAGCTTCAATACCTCGGTTGGACACCAGAAAACCCAAAAGTTTGCCGGCTGGCACTCCAAAAACACACTTGTCCGGGTTAAGCATCATCTTGTAAACCCGAAGATTATCATCCACATAGGCATGAACATTGCGCCCAATTTGATCATGAAGACAATTCTGCACACACCATTGGTAAGTCGCCTGAGCACTCTTGAGCCCAAAAGGCATAGACACATAGCAGAAAGCCCCAAAAGGAGTTATAAATGCCGTCTTCTCTTGATCCTTGACTGCCATCTTAATCTGATGATACCCGGAGTAAGCATCTAAGAAACTCAACCGTGCGCAACCTGCCATAGCATCAATGATCTGATCAATACGGGGAAGAGCAAAAGGATCAGCCGGACAGGCCTTGTTTAAATCTGTGTAATCCACACACATATGCCAGGTGTCATTCTTTTTGAGCACGAGCACCGGGTTAGCTAACCATTCTGGGTGAAAGACCTCCACAAGGAACCCGGCCGCCAAGAGCCAGGCCACCTCTTCTCCAATGGCCTTGTGCCTTTCTTCATTGAACCGCCGAAGAAACTGTCTGACAGGTTTGAACTTTGGATCAATATTAAGAGTGTGCTCAGCGAGTTCCCTCGGGACACCTGGCATGTCTGAAGGTTTCCATGCAAAGATGTCCCGGTTCTCACGGATGAACTCGATGAGCGCGCTTTCCTATTTCGGATCCAAGTTTGCGCTGATGATGAACTATTTGGATGAATCGCCATGCACAAAGTCAACCATCTTAGTGTCATCGGCTGATGTGAACTTCAACTCTGGCTCGTGCTCTGTGGTTGGTTTCTTTAATGACGTCATGTCCACCGGGTCAACATGATCTTTATAGAATTTCAACTCCTCTGTAGCACAAACAGATTCAGCATACGCAGCATCCCCTTCTTCACATTCCAAGGCTATCTTCCGGCTCCCATGGACTGTAATGGTGCCCCTGTGACCCGGCATCTTGAGCTGCAAATATACGTAACACGGCCGAGCCATGAACTTGGCATAAGCCAGCCGCCCAAACAGAGCATGATATGGGATCTTAATTTTAACCACCTCAAAGGTTAATTTTTCTGCTCTGGAGTCATACTCATCTCCAAAAGCTACTTCCAGCTCGATCTTACCAACTGGATATGCCGACTTACCAGGCACCACACCATGAAAAACAGTGTTGGATTGTTTAAGATTTTTATCCGTCAATCCCATCCGGCGAAACGTCTCATAGTAAAGGATGTTGATGTTGCTGCCTCCATCCATGAGTACCTTTGTAAATTTGTATCCACCAACCTGAGGTGCCACTACTAACGCCAAGTGACCCGGATTATCAACCCGGGGCGGGTGATCCTCTCTACTCCATACAATGGGCTGCTCTGACCAACGTAAGTAACATGGAATTGCCGGCTCAACAGCATTAACGACCCTCTTGTGGAGCTTCTGGTCTCTTTTACATAAACTGGTAGTAAAGACATGATACTGTCTGCTACTCAACTGCTTCGGGTTGCTCTGATAGCCGTATTGCGGCTACTGTTGATTCCCTTAGCCGTGTTGCTGATTATATCCCCCCTGGTGACCAGGATGACCATGAAAACCTCCTCTGCTTGAACTGGCGCCCGGGCCCTGAAAGCTGCCTGAGCCGCCACCCGGACCGTGACCCCCATCAAACGTGTTTGAATTTTTAAATGCCTTCACGATTGTACAATCCTTCCACAAGTGGGTAGCTGGCTTCTCCCTGGTGCCGTGTCTGGGACAAGGTTCATTCAACAGCTGCTCAAGGGTGGGGCCTGACCCGCCCGATCAAGGGGGATGTCTGCCCTTGCACCGCTGATTACCACCATGTGCATTAGTATTAGCAACAAACTCATCAGCCTTACGCTTATTACCTCCTTGATTTGCCGGGTTATGCTGGTGACCCTTGCCATTGCCGTTCTTCTTTCCCTTTGTTGCCTTTTCTTCATCAGACGCCGGGTCTTTAGTGGTATCAGAATCAGCATACTTGACAAGAGCCACCATCAACGTTCCCATGTCATTACAGTCTTGTTTAAGCCACCCCAACTTTTGTTTCAGAGGCTCAAAATGGCAATTCTTCTCCAACATCAAAACTGCTGAGCTGGCGTCCATTTTGTCAGACGAATGTATTATCTCCTTGACCCGGCGCACCCAATGAGTTGTAGATTCTCCATCCTCTTTCTTGCAATTGGTCAGGTCCACAATTGACATTGGCTGTTTACACGTGTCCTTAAAGTTCTGGATGAACTGTGCCTTTAACTCTGCCCATGAGCCGATGGAATTGGGTGGCAATCCTTTCAGCCAGGTCCGAGCCGTTCCATCCAACATCATGGTAAAGTACTTGGCCATTGCAGCATCACTAACTTCCAACAGCTCCATAGCCATCTCATAACTCTCAATCCAAGCCCCTGGCTATAAGTCAGCTGTGTAGTTAGGTACCTTACGAGGTCCCTTGAAATCCTTGGGCAACCATTCGTTGTGTATGGCTGGGACCAGGCAAGGTACACCTCCGGTTCTTGTAACCACTCCTGCCTCAACCGAGGTTGCTAGATAAGCCGGAAAGGTTTGGTGAGCTGTCTGCTCTGCTGCTATCTGAGCCGCCCGCTCCGCCTCTTGACGAATCCTCTCCTGATCCGCCAAGTTAAAGGCTCCAGCTCGCACTGGCTCATGCCTATATGGCCGGTTGTGGCGTTGAGCATTACTCGACATCTCTGCAGACTCCATATGCCTACTGTAACTCGGGCTCTGGCTTGGGCGAGGAGTTGAATGAATCATGTCTCGACTATAGGAGTATGCGTCCTGCTGGGCCAAAGCTGTCTGAAGCAGTTCTCTTACCCTCCGGGTCTCAATTGCTGCTGGCGAGTCGCCTTCCATTGGGAGAGCCACCAAACAAGCCGATGCTGCAATGAGGTTCTCCATGGGGTTGGAGAAGTGACCCAGGGGTGTTGATATATAACGAGGAGCTGTATTCATGCGCGGTGGCTCCATGGTGCGTGACTGAACTGGTGCTCCGGGCGTCTCGACCCGGTTTACCTCCGGCGGGTTGCTCCCTCCAGCTCCGGGTGTATGGAACAGATTCCTCGGATCCAGTGTTAGAGGCATACGCGACTGAGTTTTCTGACGCCTCCTCCTCATGACTTCGTTTGACGCATTAAGACCCACGGAGAGCCGGAAGGTTTCTGCTTGAAGCTGCTGAGCACGAGCATCCAAAGCTGCTCGTTCTGCTGCCATCCGGGTTTCCTCCGCAGCCAAATTTTCCTTAGCCTGCACCATCTCCTCCCACACACGTGCCACTTCCGCGTCATGCTGGGCTTTATCCGCCGGCTCTACCACAGCGGTTAACAGAGTCGTCAGTTTATCCATGAGGTCCATGAGAACCTGAGCCGGGGGGCGCGCGGCGTCTCTTGACCCGGCAGCTGCCGACCCGGTGGCGGCCGCTGTCGCTGCAGTGGAGTTCTGTCTGGGCTGCGTCCCTGCCATGAAGACTTCGGCCCAATTTGGCGACTCAAGGGGGTCCGGAATACTGCTGCCATCGGAACAGCCCCCGAGCATGCCGTCTTGCAGTTGGTACAATGAGTCCGTCTCAGCCGTTGAAGATGCAGTATCAGAGCAGATGGTCGTCTCCCCACCTTCCATCAATCCTTCAGAGTATTCACCGCCATGGATGCAGCCTACGAAGGCATGCTTCACGACAGATTGAACACGGGCGAACCCGGCACGCTGAGCCGTTTCGATGAGGTTGGTGTAGACATCCGGCTCAGGGCCTGACTCGCCGATCCGGCCGATGAAGACGTGGATTCCGCCGAAGGGGACCCGGTACCCATACTCGATTGAGCCGGCCTCGGGGCCCCAGCCTTCGTCGTCGATGTAGATCTTGCCGCGACGACTCTTGGTCATCCGGCCCACAGTGTATCCCTTGAGCCCTTCGAAGTTGCCCTTCAAGAACTCAAATCCACCATGCGCTGGCCCCATGGTGGGCGCCAACTTTCATGGAATTGTCATGGCAGATGTCCTAGAGTAAGGACTTAGTCGTAGGGTCATCGCACTGGGAAGCTTAAAGGGGTTAATCGGGACAAAGGACATGATAGAGTTTTATACTAGTTCGACCCCTCACGATGAAGGTAAAAGCCTATGTCTAGTTGGGTTTGGTATTGCTGGGGTTTTGATCACCAAGAGGCTTAACTCGCCGGCTTGTTATCGACTTGTTGTTTCTTGCCCTAAACCGCCACCGGGTCGTCCCCTTATATACACGGGTTGATGTCTGGTGGCTTATAGAGTCCCGGCCGGCTCATAATCGTTTCTGGCTCGGTGACTTCCTCTACATGCCTTTCTTTACAAGTCTTTCTGTTCCTATAGCGGTTTACAATAACGGGCTTTTAAGCCAGCCCGAGGCCTTTGGGATTTCTACATATACTAATAAACTATCATCTTGACTGTATATTGGGCTTCTTATGTAACCCGCCATTAAGGCTGACCCGGCCCCTCCTGGGCGGGTCTCAGCTGATAATAATATCCCCAACAGAACTCCTTATGTATATCTGGCAGTGTTAACACTGGGGCTGTAGTCAAATGTTTCTTCAACTCCTGGAAACCTGCCTTGCAATCTTCTGTCCATTTAAACTTAGTGCCCTTCTTCAATAGTTCAGTCATTGGCTTCGCAATCTTGGAAAAGTCCTCAATGAATCTCTGGTAGTATCCTGCGACTCCAAGGAAACTGCGGATCTCACAAACTGAAGTGGGTGCCAACCATTCAGTGGCTGACTGAATCTTGCTGGGGTCTACTACTATTCCTTCCCCTGATACAACATGTCCAAGGAATCCTACTTCCTTCAACAAAAATTCGCATTTGCTAAACTTAGCATACAACTGGTGTTCCCTGAGTTTCTCGAGAACTAATCGCAAATGCTCCTTGTGCTCCTTTTCATTCTTCGAGTATACCATAATATCATCAATGAACACCATGACAAACTTGTCCAAATATTCCATGAACACCTTGTTCATCATGCTCATAAATAGGCAGGGGCGTTAGTCAGTCTAAACGACATGACCGTATATTTGTATAATCCATACCGCGTGGTGAACGCTGTCTTTGGTATATCCTTCTCTCAAATCTTCAACTGATGGTATCCCGCTCGCAAATCGATCTTCGAAAACACTTTGGCTCCTTGCAACTGATCAAACACATCATTGATCATCGGCAGTGGGTACTTGTTCTTAATTGTCACCTCATTCAAGGCTCGATAATCAACAACCATCCTTAGGGATTTATCCTTCTTCTCAACCAAAAGCACTGGGGCTCCCCAAGGTGATGCACTTCTTCGAATGTAACGTTTCTCCAATAACTCCTTGATCTGTTTCTTAATTTCCTCCAGATCATTTGCGGGCATCCGATAGGGTCTCTTGGATATTGGCCCTGTACCTGGCAATAGCTCTATAAAAAAACTCAATGTCTCTATCCGGTGGCATGCCTGGTAACTCCTCTGGAAAAACATCCGAGTAATCCTGCACTACAGGCACTTCCTCCTGAACAACTCCCGTGAGGGCGTTCACTTGGTTCCTCCTAGGCACATGCCTAGTTACATACTTAATCCTTTTCCCTCCGGGGTGGTGAGATAGATCGACTTACTAGCACAGTCAATACTTCCTCCATACTTTGACATTCAGTCCATACCTAATATCACATCCAATCCTTGTGACTCCAAGATAATTAGTTCGGACGGAAAAACATGTGTGCCAATGGTTAGGAGTATCTGGTCGCACCATCGGCTAGCCATGTACTCTGCTCCGGGTGAACTCACTAGGAGAGGGGTCCTAAGGTTTTGGGTTGGTAGTTTAAACTTATCCACGAATCCCCTTGATATGTATGAATGTGATGCACCAGTATCCGAAAGAACAAGAGCGGTAAAGGACTTAACCAAAAACTTACCTATTACCGCGTCCGACTGCTCTTCAACCTCCTCCACGTTAACGTGGTTAACTTGTCCTTTGTTGAATGGATTAGGCTTGTTCCCAGAGCTCCCATTTCCGTTTCCATTTCTTCCTTCAGGGTAATCATTGGCATAGTGCCCTGTCTTCCCGCACTTAAAGCAAGTAACTTGACTTAGGTCTCTTTTGGCGGGTGTGGCTGGGTTGGAGCGGTTCTGATTGTTGTTAGCTCCGTTCCCATTTCCATTCTTAGCACCATTGTGATTATGCGATCCTCCTTCAGTGTGGTTGTGACCTCCATGGTTATGAACAAGTCCTCCCAAGTTCGGGCTTAGGCGAGGCTTCTGCTGAGCTCCCGAGTTATACTTCCCTTGTCCGTACTTCCTCTTATGGCTCTCAATCTGCTGCTGCTTCCCTTCAATCATAAGAGACTTATCTACCAACTAGTGGTAGTTGTTGAAGGTTGCTACCATTAACTGCATGCTCATCTCATCATTTAACACTTCCATAAACTTCTCCTGCTTCGTGGCATCTGTGGCCGCATCATCAGGGGCATAGAGAGATAACTTGCTAAACTCATCCATGTACTGAGCCACAGTATGGTTCCCCTGGCGTAAGTTGCGGAACTCCCGCTTCTTCATCTGCATGGCTCCAGTTGAGACATGGGCTGTGCGGAAAGCTTGCTGAAACTGGTCCCAAGTGACATTGGCTACAGGAAAAGTAGACGTGTAATTCTCCCACCATGAGGCTGCTGGTCCATCCAACTAATGTGCGGCAAAATGCACCTTCTCAGCATCTGTGCAACCTGCGGTGGTCAACTCCCTTCCAATACGGCGTAGCCAATCATCAGCAACTATAGGCTCGGTGCTACTGGAAAAGACCGGCGACTGTAACCTTAGAAAACGGGCTAGGTTGTCCACTGGCGGTGGGTTGTTGTTGTTGCCCTAGTTCTGAACTAGCAATTGCATCAATGTATTCTGTTGCTGGATCAACTGAGTGAGCTCCGGTGGGAAAGCAAATCCGGGGTCACGTCTCAGAGGCATTTGATGGGTTTAGATGGAAGATATTAGAATAGAATGAGGTCTAAGGAGAAAGCACTACCCATATGCACATGAGACAAACACAATCATTTCACTCAATCAATCAAGCAAGGGCATACAAGCGGTCTAAAACTATCGCAAAAGTGCTCTACTACTAATTACATGGGGGGTATACTAATGATATATGGTGGTCATCTAGAAATTTTGATCGGTGGAAGACTCCATGATGTCTGCTCCAGCTTCGTCTTCAAAGTCATCACCACTAGGATCAGAATCGGTGTCGTCGATGATGATGTAGTTGTCCGGGCAAGTGGAATCGTCGTCTTCTTCTACTGGTGTGGGGTCTCCCATGAATACTCCGATCTTCTTAACTAGGTCGTCATTCTTCTCCAGTAGTGTCTTGATTTCCTCCTCATATCCATCGCGTTTAAACTTGAGTTCTTCCTCCAGCTCGATGATCCTAGTCTTTGCCTTCTTCAAGTCCATCATGTTCGCGCACATCAGGTTCTCATGACGTCGAATGTGCTGGTTTAACTCATGGATGAAAGCTGCAATGGATCTATCCTTCCTGGTGCTGATTACTTCCCATTGCTCGTCTCGGTGCCCACATATTTGGTAGATAGTGTCCTTGAGTTCCCTGTTGCAGACTTCTCCAATGCGTCCCATGGTAATGTGGGCTGCCATGCTCTTTCCAAAACTCCAGGTTGGTGCGTCGAAGGAAAATTTTATGGGTTTGGAAGTTGGCGAGAACGTCCTTCCTGGAACTTGTACTTGAATCATCCAACGCTCCTCTTCTGGTAGGGTGGCGTTGTACGTCCCGGTGAAGCTTGGTATTCCAATGTTCAAGTACCTAATGACTTCCTTCAAGTGACATCCAAAAGGTGTGTCTTCATCCGGTTGTGCAAACTTGTTCTTCATCTTCGTCATCCTAAAGAGTAGAAAATGGAGAAGAGTCAGAAATGAGTAGAGAAGAGTGACCTATGGTTTATCTTAGTGGTTGTGTCCTACACTCAACGTGTGCTCTGATACCATCTTGTAGCGACCCGACCTCAGATGGTCAAGTCTCTGTGCTTTAGTGTCATCCCTGGACCGGTAATGCTGACACACATAGTACTCGAGGATTTATAGCAGAGTAGCAATCACACACTTATTACATCGAATGTCTCCAAAGAGAACTTATTACAATAATATGGCTTAAGGCCATTTAATGTGATAACAGCGGAAGGCTTGGAAGATAAAGTGAGTCCATCAACTCCAACGGCACAGCTGAGCTACACACAGAAGTTTCTAGCATGAATCATCTCAGTTCCCTTTGAGCCTGGGTGGCGGTCCATAGGAAGATCACACGGGTACCCCGGGGTTTCCAAAAAAAACCCCAGACAACACTGGGTTCCCCAGGTGCCTCAATCCACCCAGATGTTTATTTAAGTTGCCACCTTAAGTTGAACCATTAATTAACAATCTCTCATCTGTCATGGATTTCACTCAAACCCAAACCATGTCTACGAGCATAGCATAGCATAGCATAGTAATATAAGCAACGCGTAGAAGTAACTCCCAAGGGTTTGACAGTAACAGGGCAATAGGTTCTACCTCAATAACTACTTCCCAACCCACAAGTTGATGACATCCTAATCATGCAATGTTTGAGGATTGGAACTAATGCATAAAAACTGGGTATGAAAAGAGTATGATCAATGTGTTACTTGCCTTGCAGATGATCCGCAAATCTTAGAGACTCGTAGTAACACGCTTTGCACTCCGGGTGTTCTATCGCAAACAAACAATAACATACATAAGCAACAAGCAAAGATGCACAAGCAAAACTCAAATAAAAGAGGTTGACCAGAAAGTTCAACTTAAGAACTCCGGTTAGCAAAAATAATCAAATCAAACGGAGCAACGAAACTCAAACAGCGAAAGAAACAAGATCCATTTACTAATCTGGACCTAGGTCAAATTTTACAATAGCAAAAACTTGTGCAAGTTGGTTAAACAGAAAGAGGGTCTCGAGACGAAGATCTAGGCGCTTGAATCGCCTGATTCCGACTAACGAGCGAAAAGATAAACATAAACTAAGATCGGATCAGAAATCGCGATCGAAAATAATCACGGATTAATTCGATATAAAGAAACTGACGAATAGACTAATGAACGAGCGTTCATTAACTGTAACTAACGGGCGAAAACCGTTCGTTAAAACGAACGTACGGACGAATGTCTGCTAAATAGAAGAACTGAGAAAAACTGGCGAACCGATCTAAAAAAATGAACTAGAGTTTCTAAAAAAACCGAACGGTTTTTTTAAAAAAATGGCGGCTCGTGATCCGGCACAGTACCTCCGGCGAGGGGCTGTGGCGACGGTGGTGGTGTGGTGGTGGGGGGCCGGGGTGGCGCGTATATAAAGGAGGGGGTGCGACTTGGGGGAGGGGGCAAGGCGCGGCGGAGGAGTCCGACTCGGACTCTTGTCCGAGTCGGCGACGGCGACTTGGGCCGGCGGCCCGGCTGGGTTCGGCCCAGTCGGTGCGGGGATTTTTTTTAAACAATTTCGCCGACAGAAATAAAATCCTAGAAAATAAAATAAAAATCTAAAAATGCCAAAATGAATTTTCACCGTCTAAATAAAATATTTAGAATGAGATGAACATTTTCCTGGCCCTAAAATGCAATTTTGAAAATGTGCAATTTTTTCTAATGCAATAAAATCCAAATAAACTCAAATAAAATCAAATAAATGATTCTAATATTTTTTCCTCCAATATTTCAATTATTTTGGAGAAGTCATATTATCTCCTCTCTTATATTTTAATGCGAAATATTTTTCGGAGAGAAAAATAATTAAAATCAAAATCCTCGTTTCATTATTTGATAAAAATCAAATATGAAAACCGGGAAATCCCCAACTCTCTCCGAGGGTCCGTGACTTGCTTAGGATTTCAAGGATTGCGGAACGGAAATGCAATAAAATATGATATGCATGGATGACCTATGTATAACATTCCAAATTGAAAATTTGAGATGTTACAAATATGTCTTGTAGATCAAATGGCCCATGCTAATGTTGCCCTCAATGTTGGGGAACGTAGTAATTTCAAAAAAATTCCTACGCACACGCAAGATCATGGTGATGCATAGCAACGAGAGGGGAGAGTGTTGTCTACGTACCCTCATAGACCATAAGCGGAAACGTTATGAGAACACGGTTGATGTAGTTGTACGTCTTCACGATCCGACTGATCCAAGTACTGAACGTATGGCACCTCCGAGTTCAGCACACGTTCAGCTCGGTGATGTCCCACGAACTCCGATCCAGCAGAGCTTCGATGGAGAGTTCCGTCAGCACGACAGCGTGATGACGGTGATGATGATGCTACCGACACAGGGCTTCGCCTAAGCACCGCTACGATATGACCGAGGTGGATTATGGTGGAGGGGGGCACGGCACACGGCTAAAAGATCAACTGACCAACTTGTGTGTCTATGGGGTGCCCCTGGCCACGTATATAAAGGAGGGAGGAGGAGGAGGCCGGCCCTAGAGGGGGTGCGCCAAGTGTGGGGAGTCCTACTAGGACTCCCAAGTCCTAGTAGGATTCCCCTTTTCCTTTCCGAAGTAGGAGAGAAGAAAGAAGGAAAGAGAGAGGGAGTAGGAAAGGGCAAGGGGGGCGCCGCCCCCTTTCCCCTAGTCCAATTCGGACCCATGGGGGGCGCGCACCTCCTTCCTTTTGGCCTGCCTCCTCTATTCCCGTATGACCCAATAAGGCCCAATACTTCTCCTGCCGAATTCCCGTAACTCTCCGGTACTCCGAAAAATACCCGAATCACTCGGAACCTTTCCGATCTTCGAATATAGCCTTCCAATATATCGATGTTTACGTCTCGACCATTTCGAGACTCCTCGTCATGTCCCCGATCTCATCCGGGACTCCGAACAAACTTCAGCCATCAAATCACATAACTCATAATACAAATCGTCACAGAACGTTAGCGTGCGGACCCTATGGGTTCGAGAACTATGTAGACATGACCGAGACTCATCTCCGGTCAATAACCAATAGCGGAACTTGGATGCTCATATTGGTTCCTACATGTTCTATGAAGATCTTTATCGGTCAAACCACATAACAACATACGTTGTTCCCTTTGTCATGGTATGTTACTTGCCTGAGATTCGATCATTGGTATATCAATACCTAGTTCAATCTCGTTACCGGCAAGTCTCTTTACTTGTTCCATAATACATCATCCCACAACTAACTAATTAGTTGCATTGCTTGCAAGGCTTATAGTGATGTGCATTACCGAGAGGGCCCAAAGATACCTCTCCGACAATCGGAGTGACAAATCCTAATCTTGATCTATGCCAACTCAACAAGTACCATTGGAGACACCTGTAGAGCACCTTTAAAATCACCCAGTTACATTGTGACGTTTGGCGGCACACAAAGTGTTCCTCTGGTACTCGGGAGTTGCATAATCTCATAGTAATAGGAACATGTATAAGTCATGAAGAAAGCAATAGCAACAAACTAAACGATTATCATGCTAAGCTAACAGATGGGTCAACTCAATCACATCATTCTCTAATGATGCGATCCCGCTTATCAGATGGCAACTCTTTATCCATGGCTAGGAAACTTAACCATCTTTGATTAACGAGCTAGTCAAGTAGAGGCATACTAGTGACACTCTGTTTGTCTATGTATTCACACATGTACTAAGTCTCCGATTAATACAATTATAGCATGAATAATAAACATTTATCATGATATAAGGAAATATGAATAACCACTTTATTATTGCCTCTAGGGCATATTTTCTTCAGTCTCCCACTTGCACTAGAGTCAATAATCAAGTTCACATCGTCATGTGATTTAACACCAATAGTTCACATCTTTATGTGATTAGTTCACATCTCCATGTGACTAACACCCAAAGGGTTTACTAGATTCAATAATCTAGTTCACATCGCTATGTGATTAACACCCAAAGAGTGGTCATGTTTTGCTTGTGAGAGAAATTTAGTCAACGGGTCTGCCACATTCAGAGCCATATGTATTTTGCAAATTTTCTATGTCTACAATGCTTTGCATGGAGCTACTCCAGCTAATTGCTCCCAATTTCAATATGTATCTAGATCGAGACTTAGAGTCATCCAGATCGGTGTCAAAGCTTGCATCGGCATAACTCTTTATGATGAACTCTTTGTCATTTCCATAACCGAGAAACATTTCCTTATTCCGCTATGGATATTTTTGACCGCTGTCCAGTGATCCACTCCTAGATCACTATTGTACCCTCTTGCCAAACTTATGGCAAGGTACACAATAGGTCTAGTACACAGCATAGCATACTTTATAGAACCTATGACTGAGGCATAGGGAATGACTTTTCATTCTCTTTCTATTTTCTGCTGTGGTCGGGCTTTGAGTCTTTACTCAACTTCACACCTTGCAACACAGGCAAGAACTCCTTCTTTGACTGTTCCATTTTCAACTACTTTAAAATCTTATCAAGGTATGTACTCATTGAAAATATATCAAGCGTCTTGATCTATCTCTATAGATCTTGATGCTCAATATGTAAGTAGCTTCATCGAGGTCTTTCTTTGAAAAACTATTTTCAGACACTCCTTTATGCTTTTTCAGAAAATTCTACATTATTTTTTATCAACAATATGTCATTCACATATACTTATTAGAAATGTTGTAGTGCTCCCACTCACTTTCTTGTAAATACAGGCTTCACCGCAAGTCTGTATAAAACCATATGCTTTGATCACTTTATCAAAGCATATATTCCAACTCCAAGATGCTTGCACGAGTCCATATATGGGTCGCTGGAGCTTGCTCACTTTGTTAGCACCTTTAGGATCGACAAAACCTTCTGGTTGCATCATATACAACTCTTCTTTAAGAAATCCATTAAGGAATGCAGTTTTGACATCCATTAGCCAGATTTCATAAAATGCAGAAACTGCTAACATGATTCGGACAGACTTTTAAGCATCGATACAAGTGAGAAAATCTCATCGTAATAAACACCTTGAACTTGTTGAAAACCTTTTGCGACAATTCGAGCTTTGTAGATAGTAACACTACTATCATCGTTCGTCTTCCTCTTGAAGATCCATTTATTCTCAATGACTCACCGATCATTGGGCAAGTCAACCAAAGTCCATACTTTGTTCTCCTACATGGATCCCATCTCAGATTTCATGGCCTCAAGCCATTTCACGGAATCTGGGCTCATCATCGCTTCCTCATAGTTCGTAGGTTTGTCATGGTCTAGTAACATGACTTCCAGAAAGGATTACCGTACCACTCTGGTGTGGACCATACTCTGGTTGACCTACGAGGTTCGGTAGTAACTTGATCTGAAGTTTCATGATCATCATCATTAGCTTCCTCACTAATTGGCGTAGGAATCACTAGAATTGATTTCTGTGATGAAATACTTTCCCATAAGGGAGGAGGTACAGTTACCTCATCAAGTTCCACTTTCCTCCCACTCACTTCTTTCGAGAGAAACTCCTTCTCTAGAAAGGATCCATTCTTAGCAATGAATGTCTTGCCTTCAGATCTGTGATAGAAGGTGTACCCAACTATCTCCTTTGGGTATCCTATGAAGATACATTTCTCCGATTTGGGTTTGAGCTTATCAGGATGAAACTTTTTCACATAAGCATCGCAACCCCAAACTTTAAGAAATGACAACTTTGGTTTCTTGCCAAACCACAGTTCATATGGTGTCGTCTCAACGGATTTAGATGGTGCCCTATTTAACGTGAAGGCATCTGTCTCTAATGCATAACCCCAAAACAATAGTGGTAAATCGGTAAGAGACATCATAGATTGCACCATATCTAATAAAGTACGGTTATGATGTTCGGACACACCATTACGCTGTGGTGTTCTAGGTGGCGTGAGTTGTGGAACTATTCCGCATTGTTTCAAATGAAGATAAAACTCGTAACTCAAATATTCTCCTCTACGATCAGATTGTAGAAACTTTATTTTCTTGCTACATGATTTTCCACTTCACTCTGAAATTATTTGAACTTTTCAAATGTTTCAGATTTATGTTTCATCAAGAAGATATACCCATATCTTACTCAAATCATCTATGAAGGTCAGAAAATAACGATACCTGTCGCGAGCCTCAACAATCATTGGACTGCATACATCAGTATGTAGTATTTCCAACAAGTCTGTTGCTTGCTCCATTGTTCCAGAGAATGGAGTCTTAGTAATCTTGCCCATGAGGCATGGTTTTCAAGCATCAACTGATTCATAATCAAGTGATTCCAAAAGCCCATCATCATGGATTTTCTTCATGCGCTTTACACAAATATGACCTAAACGGCAGTACGACAAATAAGTTGCACTATCATTATTAACTTTGCATCTTTTGGCTTCAATATTATGAATATGTGTATCACTACGATTGAGATTCAATAAACCATTCACCTTGGGTGTATGACCATTGAAGGTTTTATTCATGTAAACAGAACAACAATTATTCTCTGACTTTAAATGAATAACCATATTGCAATAAACATGATCAAATCATATTCATGCTTAACGCAAACACCAAATAACATTTATTTAGGTTCAACACTAATCCCGAAAGTATATGGAGTGTGCGATGATGATCATATCAATCTTGGAACCACTTCCAACACACATCGTCACTTCACCCTTAACTAGTCTATGTTCATTCTGCAACTCTCGTTTCGAGTTATTAATCTTAGCAACTGAACTAGTATCAAATACTGAGGGGTTGCTATAAAAACTAGTAAAGTACACATCAATAACATGTATATCAAATATACCTTTGTTCGCTTTGCCATCCTTCTTATCCGCCAAATACTTGGGGTAGTTCTGCTTCCAGTGACCAGTCCCTTTGCAGTAGAAGCACTTAGTCTCAAGCTTAGGTCTAGACTTGGGCTTCTTCACTTGAGTAGCAACTTGCTTGCTGTTCTTCTTGAAGTTCCCCTTCTTCCCTTTGCCCTTTTCTTGAAACTAGTGGTCTTGTCAACCATCAACACTTGATGCTTTTCTTGTTTTCTACCTTCGTCGATTTCAGCATCACGAAGAGCTTGGGAATCGTTTCCGTTATCCCTTGCATATTATAATTCATCACTAAGTTCTAGTAACTTGGTGATAGTGACTAGAGAACTTTGTCAATTACTATCTTATCTGGAAGATTAACTCCCACTTGATTCAAGCAATTTCAGTACCCAGACAATCTGAGCACATGCTCACTGGTTGAGCTATTCTCCTCCGTCTTTATAGGCGAAGTACGGTCAGAGGTCTCCTACCTCTCGACACGGGCATGAGTATGAAATACCAATTTCAACTCTTAGAACATCTTATATGCTCCGTGACATTTCAAAACATTTTTGAAGTCCCGGTTCTAATCCGTAAAGCATGGTGCACTAAACAATCAAGTAGTCATCATACCGAGCTTTGCCAAACGTTCATAACGTCTGCATGTGCTCCTGCAATAGGTCTTTCACCTAGAGGTGCATCAAGGACATAATTCTTCTGTGCAGCAATGAGGATAATCCTCAGATCACGGACCTAGTCCACATCATTGGTACTATCATCTTTCAACATAGATTTTCTCTAGGAACATATCAAAAATAAACGGGGAGCTACATCGCGAGCTATTGATCTACAACATAGTTATGCAAATACTATCAGGACTAAGTTCATGATAAATTAAAGTTCAATTAATCATATTACTTAAGAACTCCCACTTAGATAGACATCCCTCTAGTCATCTAAATGATCACGTGATCCAAATCAACTAAACCATGTCCGATCATCACGTGAGATGGAGTAGTTTCAATGGTGAACACCACTATGTTGATCATATCTCTATCAATGTGTCGTCACATGGTCGTCTCACCAACTATTGCTCTTGCAACTATTGCTATTGCATAGCGATAAAGTAAAGAAATTATTTGGCACCTGCATCTTATTCAATAAAGAGACAACCATAAGGCTTATGCCAGTTGCCGATAATTCAACAAAACATGATCATCACATACAACAACTTATATCTCATCATGTCTTGACCATATCACATCACAACAAGCCCTGCAAAAACAAATTAGACGTCCTCTACTTTGTTGTTGCAAGTTTTACGTGGCTGCTACGGGCTGAGCAAGAACCGTTCTTACCTACGCATCAAAAACCACAATGTGGTATAGTGATTGCTTTTTGATCTTCAGAAAGAACCCTGTTCATTGAATCCGATTCAACTAAAGTTGGAGAAACAGACACCCACTAGCCACCTATGTGCGAAGCATGTCGGTAGAACCAGTCTCGCATAAGCGTACGTGTAATGTCGGCCTGAGCCACTTCATCCAACAATACCGCCGAATCAAGAATCAACTAGTGACGGCAAGCAATATGTATATACCCACGCCCAGAACTCCTTTGTGTTCTACTCGTGCATATAACATCTACGCATAAACCTGGTTCGGATGCCACTGTTCGGGAACGTAGTAATTTCATAAAAAATCCTACGCACACGCAAGATCATGGTGATGCATAGCAACGAGATGGGAGAGTGTTTTCGACGTACCCTCATAGACCAAAAGCGGAAGCTTATGAGAATGCGGTTGATGTAGTCGTATGTCTTCATGATCCAACCGATCCAAGTACCGAACGTACTGCACCTCCGAGTTTAGCACACGTTCAGCTCGGTGACGTCCCATGAACTTCGATCCAGTAGAGCTTTGAGGGAGAGTTCCCTCAGCACAACGACGTGATGACGGTGATGATGATGCTACTGACACAGGGCTTCGCCTAAGCACCGCTACGATATGACCGAGGTGGATTATGGTGGAGGGGGGCATGGCACATGGCTAAAAGATCAACTAATCAACTTGTGTGTCTATGGGGTGCCCCATGGGCACGTATATAAAGGACGGAGGAGGAGGAGGCCGGCCCTAGAGGGGGCGCGCCAAGTATGGGGAGTCCTACTAGGACTCCCAAGTTTTAGTAGGATTCCCCTTTTCCTTTCCGAAGTAGGAGAGAAGAAAGAAGGAAAGAGAGAGGGAGTAGGAAAGGGCAAGGGGGGCGCCGACCCCTTTCCCCTAGTCCAATTCGGAACCATGGGCGGGTGGGGGGGGCTCCTTCCCTTTGGCCCGCCTCCTCTATTCCCATAACTCTCCAGTACACCGAAAAATACCTGAATCACTCGGAACGTTTCCGATGTCCGAATATAGCCTTCCAATATATCGATATTTACATCTCGGCCATTTCGAGACTCCTAGTCATGTCCCAGATCTCATCCGGGACTCCGAACAAACTTCGGTCATCAAATCACATAACTCATAATACAAATCGTCACGGAACGTTAAGCGTGCGGACCGTACGGGTTTGAAAACTATGTAGACATGACCAAGACTCATCTCCGATCAATAACCAATAGCGGAACGTGGATGCTCATATTGGTTCCTACATATTCTATGAAGATCTTTATCGGTCAAACCGCATAACAACATACGTTGTTCCCTTTGTCATCGGTATGTTACTTGCCCGAGATTTGATCATCGGCATCTCAATACCTAGTTCAATCTCGGTATCCTGCAACTAACTCATTAGTTGCATTGCTTGCAAGGCTTATAGTGATGTGTATTACCGAGAGGGCCCAGAGATACCTCTCCGACAATCGGAGTGACTAATCCTAATCTTGATCTATGCCAACTCAACAAGTACCATTGGAGACACCTGTAGAGCACCTTTATAATCACCCAGTTATGTTGTGACGTTTGGTAGCACACAAAGTGTTCCTCCGATACTCGGGAGTTGCATAATCTCATAGTCATAGGAACACGTATAAGTCATGAAGAAAGCAATAGCAACAAACTAAACGATCATTGTTCTAAGATAACGGATGGGTCAAGTCAATCACATCATTCTCTAATGATGTGATCCCACTTATTAAATGACAACTCTTTGTCCATGGCTAGGAAACTTAACCATCTTTGATTAACCAGCTAGTCAAGTAGAGACATACTAGTACACTCTGTTTGTCTATGTATTCACACATGTACTAAGTCTCTGGTTAATACAATTCTAGCATGAATAATAAACATTTATCATGATATAAGGAAATATGAATAACCACTTTATTATTGCCTCTAGGGCATATTTCCTTCACTCAACTTCAACGCATTCCTAGAGAAAACCAAGATGAAAGACGATGGTAGCAACTATATTGACTGGGTCCGTAACTTGAGGATCATCCTCATAGCTGCCAAGAAAGCACATGTCCTTGAAGCACCGCTTGGTGACACACCCATTTTCCCAGCAACTCAAGACATTATGAACGCCTAGCAGTCGCGTAGTGATGATTACTCCTTGGTTCAGTGTGGCATACTTTATAGCTTAGAACTGGGGCTCCAAAAGCGTTTTGAGCAGCACAGAGCATATGAGATGTTCCAAGAGCTGAAAATTGTTTTCCAAGCTCATGCCCGGGTCGAGAGATATGAAGTCTCTGA
Organism: Triticum aestivum; assembly: GCF_018294505.1. Taxonomy (NCBI): domain Eukaryota; kingdom Viridiplantae; phylum Streptophyta; class Magnoliopsida; order Poales; family Poaceae; genus Triticum; species Triticum aestivum. Next base: position 107,245,839 of record NC_057800.1, on the reverse strand, counting down.
CAAGTTCTATAGTTGTAAGATGGAGGAAAACAGTTCTGTTAGCGAGCATATACTCAAAATGTCTGAGTTGCACAAACACTTGTCTCAGCTGGGAGTTAATCTTCCAGATGACTCGGTCATTGACAGGATCCTCCAGTCGCTTCCACCTAGCTACAAGAGCTTTGTGATGAAATACAATATGCAAGGGATGGGGAAGTCCATTCCTGAGTTATATTCAATGCTGAAATCGGCGGATGTGGAAATCAAAAAGGAACATCAAGTGTTGATGGTGAATAAAACTACTAGTTTCAAAAAGGGCAAGGGTAATAAGAACTTCAAGAAGGACGTCAAGGGGGTTGCCGCGCCCGGTAAATCAGTTGCCGGGAAGAAGCCAAAGAACAGACCCAAGCCCGAGACTCAGTGCTTTTATTGTAAGGGAAATAGTCACTGGAAGCGGAACTGCCCCAAGTACTTAGCGGACAAGAAGGCCGGCAACGCCAAAGGTATATGTGATATACATGTTATTGATGTGTACCTTACCAGCGCTCGTAGTAGCTCCTGGGTATTTGATACCGGTGCGGTTGCTCATATTTGTAACTCAAAATAGGAGCTGCAGAATAAGCAGAGACTAGCAAAGGACGAGGTGACGATGCGCGTCGGGAATGGTTCCAAGGTCGATGTGATCACCGTCGGCACGCTGCCTCTACATCTACCTACGGGATTAGTTTTAAACCTTAATAATTGTTATTTAGTACCAGCTTTGAGCATTAACATTGTATCTTGATCTCATTTAATGCGAGATGGCTACTCATTTAAATCCAAGAATAATGGTTGTTCCATTTATATGAGAGATATGTTTTATGGTCATGCCCCGCTGGTCAATGGTTTATTTTTGTTTAATCTCGAGCGTGATGTTACACATATTCATAGTGTGAATGCCAAAAGATGTAAGGTTGACAATGATAGTCCCACATACTTGTGGCACTACTGCCTTGGTCACATTGGTGTCAAACGCATGAAGAAACTCCATGCAGATGGACTTTTCGAGTCTCTTGATTATGAATCATTTGACACGTGCGAACCATGCCTTATGGTCAAAATGACCAAGACTCTATTCTCCGGAACAATGGAGCGAGCAACCAACTTATTGGAAATCATACACACTGATGTGTGTGGTCCAATGAGCGTTGAGGCTCGCGGTGGCTATCGTTATATTCTCAACCTCACTGATGATTTAAGTAGATATGGGTATGTCTACTTAATGAAACACAAGTCTGAGACCTTTGAAAAGTTCAAGGAATTTCAGAGTGAGGTAAAGAATCAACGTGATAGGAAAATAAAGTTCTTATGATCAAATCATGGAGGAGAATACTTGAGTCACCAGTTTGGCATGCACTTAAGGAAATGTGGAATTGTTTCACAACTCACGCCGCCTGGAACACCTCAGTGAAATGGTGTGTCCGAACATCGTAATCGCACTCTATTGGATATGGTGCGATCTATGATGTCTCTTACCGATCTACCGCTATCATTTTGGGGTTATGCTTTAGAGACTGCCACATTCACTTTAAATAGGGCTCCGTGGAAATCCGTTGAGACGACACCGTCTGAATTATGGTTTGGAAAGAAACCTAAGCTGTCCTTTCTGAAAGTTTGGGGATGCGATGCTTATGTCAAGAAACTTCAACCTGAAAAGCTCAAACCCAAGTCGGAAAAATGCGTCTTCATAGGATACCCTAAGGAAACTATCGGGCATACCTTCTACCTCAGATCCGAAGGCAAGATCTTTGTTGCCAAGAATGGATCCTTTCTAGAGAAAGAGTTTCTCTCGAAGAAGTAAGTAGGAGGAAAGTAGAACTTGATGAGGTACTGCCTCTTGAATCAGAAAGTAGCGCAACTCAGGAAGATGTTTATGTGGTTCCTGCACCGACTAGAGAGGAAGTTAATGATGATGATCATGAAACTTCAGATCAAGTTGCTACTGAACTTTGTAGGTCCACGAGGACACGTTCCGCACTAGAGTGGTACGGCAACCCTGTCCTGGAAATCATGTTGTTAGACAATGGTGAACCTTTGAACTATGAAGAAACGATGGCGGGCCCGGATTCCAACAAATGGCTTGAAGCCATGAAATCTGAGATAGGATCTGTTGGGATATTACTACTAAGTATAAACCGGCCATGAGGGGCTGGGTTATGCCCGCAATGAGTTAGTCATGTTTAAAGCCCATGAAGACAAGAAGTGTGGCGCTTTACGGAGGAGATCTAATATGAAGGCCCAGGGCCCAAAGGCGGATTAGGGCCCGTAGACATAAACCACCATATGATATGTAACTTATGTTGTAAGACAAGGAAAGGTAGAAACCGAGCCTGGCACGTCTATGAGCCGGCCTCGGGATTCTGTAAACCACCGGGCGTCAACAGGTGTATATAAAGGGACGACCCGGCGGTGGTTTAGGGACAACAAACAATAACTCGGGAGCCAGGCAAAGCAGATTTGCTCCCTGGTCATCGAAACCCTAGCAATTCCATCACAACTGGTGTAGGCTCTTACCTTCATCTTAAGGGGCCGAACCAGTATAATTCATTGCGTCCCTTGTTCCGCTTTAACCCCTTTAAGTTAACCCGTCGTGATGGCTCCACAACTAAGTCCTCTCACTAGGACATCTGCCGTGACAAAACCACAATAGTTGGCGCCCACCGTAGGGCTATCGCATGATGGTTTCGAGTTCTTGAAGGGCAGCTTCGAAGGACTCAAGGGATACGCTGTGGGCCGGATGACCAAGAGTCGTCGCGGCAAGCTCTACGTCGACGACGCAGGCTGGGGCCCCGAGGCCGGCTCTATTGAGTACGGGTACCAGGCTCCCTTTGGCGGAATACACGTATTCATTGGCAAGATCGGTGAACCGGGCCCTAAGCCAGACATCTGCACCGACATCGTCGAGATGGCTCAACGTGCAAGACCTGCCCGAGTTCAGCCTGCTGTAAAGCGTGCCTTCATGGGAGTCATCCACGGAGTGGAATCTAAGGATAGATAGGTATCTGGTGGCGAAACCGTCGTTTACTCTGATGACGAGTCTTCAACCAGAGAAACCGAGTCGCTGTATCAGCTGCATGATGTCCAGATTGGTGGCGGTTCCGATGGCGACAGTATTCCGGACCTCTCTGATCCGCCGATCCGAGTCGCGATTTTCATGGCTGGTACACAGTCGATGCAACATTCTTCTACCGCAGCGGCAATGATTTCCGATTTAGTAGTTGCAACACCCGCTAGGGCTGGAGGCCCCGCGCCAGCGCTGGTTCAGGTCTTGTCCGATTTATTCGACACTTTGGCAACATTGCTGGCAACTAAGGTTAATCCGGCAGATCAGGATCGGCATAACGCAGAAATTGAAAGGTGAAGGATCAGATAGCTCAAGCTAAGGTCTAGTAGCAGAGAACACTACGAGGGATGCAGAGCGGGCCGAGTTAGAGGCACAGGCCTATCGACTTATGCTAGATCAGAGTGCATCAAATGATGTCATGAGGAGAAGGTACCGGTCTCACCTGCCCCCGGTTTACGAGGGAAGGAATCTCTTTAACATGCCAGGGGCAGGAACCAGCAACCAACCAGTGGTAAACCAGGTGGAGGCACCTGGAACGGGGGCGCTGGTTCAGCCACGCACGATGGATCCGCCTCATCAGAACAATGTCCTGCCACATCACGTCTCAACACCTCCGGGTCATTACTCTAACCCGTTGGATAACATCGTTGCCGCCGCTTCATGATTGGCAGCTCTTCCGATTGAAGGCGAGTCTCCAATATCAGTTGAAACACGACGGGCTAGAGAGCTCCTTCAGACAGCTTTAACCCAACAGCAGGCTTATTCGCATAGTTGTGAGAGGATTCATTCCACCCCCCGCCCAAGTCGGAGCTACATCAGGCATATTGATGAACTGACCGTACCAAGCAGTGCGTAAAACCATAACCTGCTGCGAGGCCATAACCCGGCGGGCGGCGGCGCTAATGCCCAAGATGTGGCAGATCACGTTAGAGCATGTCGAGTTAGCAGCGCAGTACGCGGCCCGTCAGCTTACTCCGGTTCGTCCAACCACTTCGGTGGAACCAGGTGTGGTTTTTAGTTCTTTGGGGGTGTTGTGTCTCACCTCGGCCTTACGTAACGTGCGACTGCCCAAAGATTTCAAGGGTCCTCGTAAGGTTCCCAATTACACAGCCGATTTACCCCCCGAATCATGGATCGAGAGCTATGAGATGGCGATGGAGATGCTGGACGTGGATGATGCAACATGTGCTAAGTACTTCACCATGAAGCTGGAAGGAACAACTCGTACCTGGCTGAAAAGTTTACAGGCTAACTCCGTTGGGTCATGGGCTGAGTTAAAAAGCCGGTTCATCTAGAATTTCAAAGATACATGCAAGCAGCCCATGTCAATTGTGGACTTAGCCGCCTGTGTTCAAGAGGAAGGGGAGTCTACAACCCATTGGGTGAAGTGGGTATCAGCCATTCTGCATTCGTCAGACCGCATCAATGCTGATATGACAGTCTTAACATTGGAAGGCAATTGCCGGTTTATGTCTTTGAAGTTGAAGTTGGGAAGACTCAAGCGTCACTGCAATGACATGGCAACGCTTATGGCAGCTCTGGTTAAGTATGCCGATTAGGATAGTACCAAGGACCCTGAGTCTGATGATGAAAAACCAGGGAAGGGAAAGAAGAATAGCAATACCAAAGGGCAGCAGCATAACCCGGCGGGTCATGGGAACAACGGTAAACGCAAGGTGGATAACGGTTTGGATTTTGTGGCAAACACCAACACGCAAGATATGGTCAGCGCCGTAAGGGTAAACCGCCACCACGGAGTGGAGGATCAGGTTCCAATCTTAAGCGCCTGTTAAACCAGCCTTGCCCAAAGCACGGGTCGTGATAAAGACCGGCTATGCACCTTTGGAAGGATTGCTTTATTATGTGGGAGTTCAAAAATTTGAATCTTCTTCACTACGACCATGGACCGCCCGGCGGTTCAGGAGGTGGTTCTCATGGGCCGGGTTATGGAGGAGGCAGCTCCGATTTAGGATTTCAAGGCAACCAAACCGGACATGGCAATCAAGGCAGTCAGGGCAACCAGGGCGGCTATAATCATCAGGGGAGTCAGCAGCAGCAACAATCGGGTTATCAGAGTAATCCGAAGCAGTTGAATAGTGGGCAGCACCATGTCTTGACCACTAGTTTGTGTAAGCGCGATCAGAAGCTTCATAAAAGGGCAGTAAACTCCGTTGAACTGGCAGTGCCCCGTTATCTGTGCTGGTCTGAACAACCCATTTTGTGGAGTTGAGAGGATCATCCACCTCGGGTTGATAATCTGGGTCACCTGGCATTAGTGGTGGCACCTCAGGTTGGGAGGTACAAGTTCACCAAGGGAAACCTTCTGATATGCCAGGTGTACTGAGGGAACTCGTTGAGCACACTCTTAATATAGATCCTAAGTTTAAACCGGTCAGGCAGTTTCTTCGCCGCTTCAATGAATAAAGACGCAAGGCTATTGGTGAGGAGGTAGCCCGACTTTTGGCAGTAGGGTTTATTGTGGAGGTCTTTCACCCTGAGTGGCTAGCTAATCCGGTGTTGGTACTTAAGAAGAACGACACTTGGCGTATGTGTGTGGACTACACAGATTTAAACAAGGCCTGTCCAGCTGATCCCTTTGCTCTCCCTCGTATTGATCAAATCATTGATGCTACGGCGGGTTGTGACCATTTGTGTTTTCTGGACGCTTATTCTGGTTATCATCAAATCAAAATGGCAGTTAAGGACAAGGAGAAGACAACTTTTATAACTCCCTTTGGAGCCTTCTGCTATGTATCTATGCCTTTTGGGCTCAAGAGTGCCTAGGCGACTTATCGGCATTGTGTATAGAATTGTCTTCATAATCAGATCGGGCGCAATGTTCATGCTTATGTGGATGATATTGTGGTGAAGTCCAGAAAGGAAGAAACATTGATAGATGACTTGAAGGAGACTTTTGATAACCTCCGGGTTTATAAGATGATGCTTAATCCGGCCAAATGTGTCTTTGGTGTACCAGCAGGCAAGTTCTTGGGTTTTCTAGTGTCTAACAGGGGCATTGAAGCTAATCCGGAGAAGATCAAAGCTATTACTTTGCTAGCCAAGCCAAAGTGTGTCAATGATGTTCAACGATTGGCTGGCCGGATTGCAGCCTTAAGCCATTTTATCAGTCGCCTTGGGGAGAAGGCCATCCCTTTGTATCAGATGCTGAAGAAGACGGATGACTTTGTCTGGAGTGATGCTGCCAATGAAGCCTTTGAGAGTTTAAAGCGGCAGCTAGCTGAGCCGCCTATCCTTGCCGCTCCTGTTGATAAAGAACCCTTGTTGTTATATGTGGTTGCTAATGCCCCGGCTGTTAGTGTGGCTATTGTTGTGGAGCGCAAGGAGGCCGGAAAGGAGTATCCGGTTCAAGGCTGGTTTATTATATCAGTGAGGTGCTTATTGAGTCCAAGCAGAGGTACCCACATTGGCAGAAACTGGTGTATGGAGTTTTCTTGGCAAGCCGGAAGCTCAAGCAGTATTTTCAGGGTCATCCTATCACTGTGGTCAGTTCTGCCCCCTTGGGGGCTATCATCCAAAACAGGGAAGCAACTGGCCGAGTTGCCAAATGGGCCATTGCGCTTGGACCTCACGGGTTAAAATATATGCCTCGCACAACAATCAAGTCCGAAGAACTTGTGGATTTCATCAATGACTGGACAGAGTTGCAGGCACCGGAGGAAAAGCCAGATAACACTTATTGGACTATTCTTTTTGATGGGTCCAGACAATTGGAGGGCTCGAGGGTGGACTCATATTAACTTCCCCATGAGGTGATAAGTTTTGTTATGTTCTCTATTTAATGTTCCCTTGCACTAACAATGCAGCTGAATATGAGGCTTTCCTCCATGGTCTTCGAATGGCTAAAGAAATGAATCTAAGCCGGGTTAAGTGCTTTGATGACTCAGACCTGGTGGCTCAGCAATTGTCTGGTACTTGGGATTCCAAGGACCCACTCATGGCAGCATATCGGCGAGAAGTATATATTGTTGCAGGTCATTTCAAGGGTTATCAAGTCGACCATGTGGACCGGTGAAAGAATGAAGCGGCAGACACTTTAAGCCGTATGGGTTCTCAACGTAAATCGGTTCCACCCAATGTCTTTCTGGATGTTTTGCATAACCCGTCGGTCAAGCTACCTACGGAGGAGGATTTGGCTGTTCCTTGAAGGAAATATGCCCTAGAGGCAATAATAAAGTTATTATTTATTTCCTTATATCATGATAAATGTTTATTATTCATGCTAGAATTGTATTAACCGGAAACATAATACATGTGTGAATACATAGACAAAAACAGAGAGTCACTAGTATGCCTCTACTTGACTAGCTCGTTAATCAAAGATGGTTATGTTTCCTGACCATATACATGAGTTGTCATTTGATTAATTGGGTCACATCATTAGGAGAATGATGTGATTGACTTGACCCATTCCGTTAGCTTAGCACTTGATCGTTTAGTTTGTTGCTATTGCTTTCTTCATAACTTATACATGTTCCTGTGACTATGAGATTATGCAACTCCCGTTTACCGGAGGAACACTTTGTGTGCTACCAAACGTCACAACGTAACTGGGTGATTATAAAGGTGCTCTACAGGTGTCTCCGAAGGTACTTGTTGGGTTGGCATATTTCGAGATTAGGATTTGTCACTCCGATTGTCGGAGAGGTATCTCTAGGCCCTCTCGGTAATGCACATCACTCAAGCCTTGCAAGCATTGCAACTAATAAGTTAGTTGCAGGATGATGTATTACAGAACGAGTAAAGAGACTTACCGGTAACGAGATTGAACTAGGTATTGAGATACGGACGATCAAATCTCGGGCAAGTAACATACCGATGACAAAGGGAACAACGTATGTTGTTATGCGGTCTAACCGATAAAGATCTTCGTAGAATATGTAGGAGCCAATATGAGCATCCAGGTTCCGCTATTGGTTATTGACCAGAGACGTGTCTCGGTCATGTCTACATAGTTCTCGAACCCGTAGGGTCCGCACGCTTAAAGTTCGGTGACGATCGTAATTAGGGTTTTTGTGTTTTGATGTACTGAAGGTTGTTTGGAGTCCCGGATGTGATCACGAACATGACGAGGAGTCTCGAAATAGTTGAGACATAAAGATTGATATATTGGAAGCCTATATTTGGATATCGGAAACGTTCCGGGTGAAATCGGGATTTTACCGGAGTACCGGGGGGTTACCGGAACCCCCCCCCGGGGGTTATTGGGCCTACATGGGCCATAAGGGAGAAGAGGAGGGCCGGCCAGGGCAGGCCGCGCACCCCTCCCCCCTAGTCCTAATAGGACAAGGAAGGGGGGCACCCCCCTTTCCTCTTTCTCCCTTCCTCCTTCCTTTTCCAACAAGGCAAGAGGGGGAGTCCTACTCCCGGTTGGAGTAGGACTCCTCCACGCGCACCCATAGGGCCGGCCGCACCTCCCCCTCTCCCTCCTTTATATACTAAGGCAAGGGGCACCCCATGACACACAAGTTGATCCTCGTGATCGTTCCTTAGCCGTGTGCGGTGCCCCCTTCCACCATATTCCACCTCGGTCATATCATAGCGGTGCTTAGGCGAAGCCCTGCGTCGGTAGAACATCATCACCATCATCACGCCGTCGTGCTGATGAAACTCTCCCTCAATGTTTTGCTGGATCGGAACTCGAGGGACGTCACCGAGTTGAACGTGTGCAGAACTCGGAGGTGCCATACGTTCGGTACTTGGATCGGTCGGACCGGGAAGACGCACGACTACTTCCTCTATGTTGTGTCAACACTTCCATTGCCGGTCTACAAGGGTAAGTAGAAAACACTCTCCCCTCTCGTTGCTATGCATCACCATGATCTTGCGTGTGCGTAGGAATTTTTTTGAAATTACTACGTTCCCCAACAGTGGCATCCGAGCCCAGGTTTTATGCGTTGATGTTGTGCACGAGTAGAACACAAGTGAGTTGTGGGCGATATAAGTCATACTGCTTACCAGCATGTCATACTTTGGTTCGGCGGTATTGTTGGATGAAGCGGCCCGGACCGACATTACGCGTACGCTTACGCGAGACTGGTTGTACCGACGTGCTTTGCACATAGGTGGCTGGCGGGTGTCAGTTTCTCCAACTTTAGTTGAACCAAGTGTGGCTACGCCCGGTCCTTTCGAAGGTTAAAACAACACCAACTTGACAAACTAGTTGTGGTTTTGATGCTTAGGTAAGAACGGTTCTTGCTAAGCCCGTAGCAGCCACGTAAAACTTGCAACAACAAAGTAGAGGACGTCTAACTTGTTTTTGTAGGGCATGTTGTGATGTGATATGGTCAATACATGATGCTAAATTTTATTGTATGAGATGATCATGTTTTGTAACCGAGTTATTGGCAACTGGCAGGAGCCATATGGTTGTCGCTTTATTGTATGCAATGCAATTGCGCTGTAATGCTTTACTTTATCACCAAGCGGTAGCGATAGTCATGGAAGCATAAGATTGGCGAGACGACAACGATGGTACGATGGTGATCATGAAGGTGCTTCGGAGATGGAGATCACAAGCACAATATGATGATGGCCATATCATATCACTTATACTGATTGCATGTGATGTTTATCTTTTATGCATCTTATCTTGCTTTGATTGACGGTAGCATTATAAGATGATCCCCCACTAAATTATCAAAGTATAAGTGTTCTCCCCGAGTATGCACTGTTGCGAAAGTTCTTCGTGCTGAGACACCATGTGATAATCGGGTGTGATAGGCTCTATGTTCAAATACAACAGGTGCAAAACAGTTGCACATGCGGAATACTCAGGTTTAACTTGACGAGCCTAGCATATAACAGATATGTCCTCGGAACACGGAGACCGAAAGGTCGAGTGTGAATCATATAGTAGATATGATCAACATATTGATGTTCACCATCGATACTACTCCATCTCACGTGATGATCGGACATGGTTTAGTTGATTTGGATCACGTGATCACTTAGAGGATTAGAGGGATATCTTTCTAAGTGGGAGTTCTTAAGTAATATGATTAATTGAACTTAAATTTATCATGAACTTAGTACCTAATAGTATCTTGCTTGTCTATGTTTGATTGTAGATAGATGGCTCATGCTGTTGTTCCGTTGAATTTTAATGCGTTCCTTGAGAAAGCAAAGTTGAAAGATGATGGTAGCAATTACACGGACTGGGTCCGTAACTTGAGGATTATCCTCATTGCTGCACAGAAGAATTACGTCATGGAAGCACCGCTAAGTGCCAAGCCTGCTGCAGGAGCGACACTAGATGTTATGAACGTCTGGCAGAGCAAAGCTGATGACTACTCGATAGTTCAGTGTGCCATGCTTTACGGCTTAGAACCGGGTCTTCAACGATGTTTTGAACGTCATGGAGCATATGAGATGTTCCAGGAGTTGAAGTTAATATTTCAAGCAAATGCCCGGATTGAGAGATATGAAGTCTCCAACAAGTTCTATAGCTGCAAGATGGAGGAGAATAGTTCTGTCAGTGAACATATACTCAAAATGTCTGGGTATCATAATCACTTGACTAAACTGGGGGTTAATCTTCCTGTTGATAGTGTCATTGACAGAGTTCTTCAATCACTGTCACCAAGCTACAAAAGTTTCATGATGAACTATAATATGCAAGGGATGAATAAAACTATTCCTGAGCTCTTCGCGATGCTAAAAGCCGCGGAGGTAGAAATCAAGAAGGAGCATCAAGTGTTGATGGTCAATAAGACCACCAGTTTCAAGAAAAAGGGCAAAGGGAAGAAGAAAGGGAACTTCAAGAAGAACATCAAACAAGTTGCTGCTCAGGAGAAGAAACCCAAGTCTGGACCTAAGCATGAGACTGAGTGCTTCTACTACAAGCAGACTGGTCACTGGAAGCGGAACTGCCCCAAGTATTTGGTGGATAAGAAGGATGGCAAAGTGAACAAAGATATATGTGATATACATGTTATTGATGTGTACCTTACTAATGCTCGTAGTAGCACCTGGGTATTTGATACTGGTTCTGTTGCTAACATTTGCAACTCGAAACAGGGGCTACGGATTAAGCGAAGATTGGCTAAGGACGAGGTGACGATGCGCGTGGGAAATGGTTCCAAAGTCGATGTGATCGCGGTCGGCATGCTACCTCTACATCTACCTTCGGGATTAGTATTAGACCTAAATAATTGTTATTTGGTGCCAGCGTTGAGCATGAACATTATATCTGGATCTTGTTTGATGCGAGACGGTTATTCATTTAAATCAGAGAATAATGGTTGTTCTATTTATATGAGTAATATCTTTTATGGTCATGCACCCTTGAAGAGTGGTCTATTTTTGATGAATCTCGATAGTAGTGATACACATATTCATAATGTTGAAATCAAAAGATGCAGAGTTGATAATGATAGTGCAACTTATTTGTGGCACTGCCGTTTAGGTCATATCGGTGTAAAGCGCATGAATAAACTCCATACTGATGGACTTTTGGAACTACTTGATTATGAATCACTTGGTACTTGCGAACCGTGCCTCATGGGTAAGATGACTAAAACGCCGTTCTTCGGTACTATGGAGAGAGCAACGGATTTGTTGGAAATCATACATACAGATGTATGTGGTCCAATGAATGTTGAGGCTCATGGCGGATATCGTTATTTTCTCACCTTCACAGATGATTTAAGCAGATATGGGTATATCTACTTAAAAACATAAGTCTGAAACATTTGAAAAGTTCAAAGAATTTCAGAGTGAAGTTGAAAATCATCGTAACGAGAAAATAAAGTTTCTACGATCTGATCGTGCAGGAGAATATTTGAGTTGCGAGTTTGGTCTACATTTGAAACAATGCGGAATAGTTTCGCAACTCATGCCACCCGGAACACCACAGCGTAATGGTGTGTCCGAACGTCATAATCGTACTTTATTAGATATGGTGCGATCTATGATGTCTCTTACTGATTTACTGTTATCATTTTGGGGTTATGCTTTAGAGACGGCTGCATTCACGTTAAATAGGACACCATCGAAATCCGTTGAGACGATGCCTTATGAACTGTGGTTTGGCAAGAAACCAAAGTTGTCATTTCTGACAGTTTGGGGCTGCGATGCTTATGTGAAAAAGCTTCAACCTCATAAGCTCGAACCCAAATCGGAGAAATGTGTCTTCACAGGATACCCAAAGGAGACTGTTGGGTACACCTTCTATCACAGATCCGAAGGCAAAACTTTTGTTGCTAAATTTGGAGTTTTTCTAGAGAAGGAGTTTCTCTCGAAAGAAGTGAGTGGGAGAAAAGTAGAACTTGATGAGGTAACTGTACCTACTCCCTTATTGGAAAGTAGTACATCACAGAAACCGGTTTCTGTGACACCTACACTAATTAGTGATGAAGCTAATGATAATGATCATGAAACTTCAGATCAAGTTACTACCGAACCTCGTAGATCAACCAGAGTAAGATCCGCACCAGAGTGGTACGGTAATCCTGTTCTGGAATTCATGCTACTAGATCATGATGGACCTACGAACTATGAAGAAGCGATGGTGAGCCCAGATTCCGCAAAATGGCTAGAAGCCATGAAATCTGAGATGGGATCCATGTATGAGAACAAAGTGTGGACTTTGGTTGACATTACCGTTGATCGGCAAGCAATTGAGAATAAATGGATCTTCAAGAAGAAGATTGACGCTGACGGTAATGTTACTGTCTACAAAGCTTGACTTGTTGCAAAAAAAATCGACAAGTTCAAGGGATTGACTACGATGAGACCTTCTCACCCATAGCGATGCTTAAGTCTGTCCGAATCATGTTAGCAATTGCCGCATTTTATGATTATGAAATTTGGCAAATGGATGTCAAAACTGCATTCCTGAATGTATTTATGGAAGAAGAGTTGTATATGATGCAACCAGAAGGTTTTGTCGATCCAAAGGGAGCTAACAAAGTGTGCAAGCTCCAGCGATCCATTTATGGACTGGTGCAAGCCTCTCGGAGTTGGAATAAACGCTTTGATAGTGTGATCAAAGCATTTGATTTTGTACAGACTTTTGGAGAAGCCTGCATTTGCAAGAAAGTGAGTGGGAGCTCTGTAGCATTTCTGATATTATATGTGGATGACATATTATTGATTGGAAATGATATAGAATTTCTGGATAGCATAAAGGGATACTTGAATAAGAGTTTTTCAATGAAAGACCTCGGTGAAGCTGCTTACATATTGGGCATTAAGATCTATAGAGATAGATCAAGACGCTTAATTGGACTTTCACAAAGCACATACCTTGACAAGGTTTTGAAGAAGTTCAAAATGGATCAAGCAAAGAAAGGGTTCTTGCCTATGTTACAAGGTGTGAAGTTGAGTAAGACTCAATGTCCGACCACCGCAGAAGATAGAGAGAAAATGAAAGATGTTCCCTATGCTTCAGCCATAGGCTCTATCATGTATGCAATGCTGTGTACCAGACCTGATGTGTGCCTTGCTATAAGTCTAGCAGGGACGTGCCAAAGTAATCCAGGAGTGGATCACTGGACAGCGGTCAAGAACATCCTGAAATACCTGAAAAGACTAAGGATATGTTTCTCGTATATGGAGGTGACAAAGAGCTCATCATAAATGGTTATGTTGATGCAAGCTTTGACACCGATCCGGACGATTCTAAATAGCAAACCGGATACGTGTTTTTACTGAATGGTGGAGCTGTCAGTTGGCGCAGTTCTAAACAAAGCGTCGTGGCGGGATCTACATGTGAAGCGGAGTACATAGCTACTTCAGAAGCAGCAAATGAAGGAGTCTGGATGAAGTAGTTCATATCCGATCTAGGTGTCATACCTAGTGCATCGGGTCCAATGAAAATCTTTTGTGATAATACTGGTGCAATTGCCTTGGCGAAGGAATCCAGATTTCACAAGAGAACCAAACACATCAAGAGACGCTTCAATTCCATTCGGGATTTAGTCCAAGTGGGAGACATAGAAATTTGCAAGATACATACGGGTCTGAATGTTGCAGACCCGCTGACTAAGCCTCTTCCACGAGCAAAGCATGACCAGCACCAAGGCTCCATGGGTGTTAGAATCATTACTGTGTAATCTAGATTATTGACTCTAGTGCAAGTGGGAGACTGAAGGAAATATGCCCTAGAGGCAATAATAAAGTTATTATTTATTTCCTTATATTATGATAAATGTTTATTATTCATGCTAGAATTGTATTAACCGGAAACATAATACATGTGTGAATACATAGACAAAAACAGAGAGTCACTAGTATGCCTCTACTTAACTAGCTCGTTAATCAAAGATGGTTATGTTTCCTGACCATAGACATGAGTTGTCATTTGATTAACGGGATCACATCATTAGGAGAATGATGTGATTGACTTGACCCATTCTGTTAGCTTAGCACTTGATCGTTTAGTTTGTTGCTATTGCTTTCTTCATAACTTATACATGTTCCTATGACTATGAGATTATGCAACTCCCGTTTATCTGAGGAACACTTTGTGTGCTGCCAAACGTCACAACGTAACTGGGTGATTATAAAGGTGCTCTATAGGTGTCTCCGAAGGTACTTGTTGGGTTGGCGTATTTCGAGATTAGGATTTGTCACTCCGATTGTCAGAGAGGTATCTCTGGGCCCTCTCGATAATGCACATCACTCAAGCCTTGCCAGCATTGCAACTAATAAGTTAGTTGCAGGATGATGTATTATGAAACGAGTAAAGAGGCTTACCGGTAACGAGATTGAACTAGGTATTGAGATACCGACGATCGAATCTCGGGCAAGTAACATACCGATGACAAAGGGAACAATGTATGTTGTTATGCGGTTTGACCGATAAAGATCTTCGTAGAATATGTAGGAGCCAATATGAGCATCCAGGTTCCGCTATTGGTTATTGACCGGAGACGTGTCTCGGTCATGTCTACATAGTTCTCGAACCCGTAGGGTCCGCACGCTTAAAGTTCGGTGACGATCGTAATTAGGGTTTTTGTGTTTTGATGTACCGAAGGTTGTTCAGAGTTCCGGATGTGATCACGGACATGACGAGGAGTCTCGAAATGGTTGAGACATAAAGATTGATATATTGGAAGCCTATATTTGGATATCGGAAACGTTCTGGGTGAAATCGGGATTTTACCGGAGTACCGGGGGGTTACCGGAACCCCCCCGGGGGTTATTGGGCCTACATGGGCCATAAGGGAGAAGAGGAGGGCCGGCCAGGGCAGGCCGCGCGCCCCCTCCCCCTAGTCCGAATAGGACAAGGAAGGGGGCGCGGCGCCCCCCTTTCCTCTTTCTCCCTTCCTCCTTCCTTTTCCAACAAGGCAAGAGGGGGGAGTCCTACTCCCGGTTGGAGTAGGACTCCTCCAGGCGCACCCATAGGGTCGGCCGCACCTCCCCCTCTCCCTCCTTTATATACTGAGGCAAGGGGGCACCCCATGAAACTCAAGTTGATCCTCGTGATCGTTCCTTAGCCGTGTGCGGTGCCCCCTTCCACCATATTCCACCTCAGTCATATCGTAGCGGTGCTTAGGCGAAGCCCTGTTTCGGTAGAACATCATCACCGTCATCACGCCGTCATGCTGACGAAACTCTCCCTCAACGTTTTGCTGGATCGGAACTCGAGGGACGTCACCGAGTTGAACGTGTGCAGAACTCGGAGGTGTCGTACGTTCGGTACTTGGATCGGTCGGACCGGGAAGACGCACGACTACTTCCTCTACGTTGTGTCAACACTTCCATTGCCGGTCTTCAAGGGTACGTAGACAACACTCTCCCCTTTCGTTGCTATGCATCACCATGATCTTGCTTGTGCATAGGATTTTTTTGAAATTACTACGTTCCCCAACATTCCTGACCCGGAGGCTCAGTTAGTGGCAGCTCTTCATGTTATCCCGGATTGGATGGTCTCGTATTTGGCGTATATGAACTTGGGCGGGTTACCGGAGGACGAAGCCTTGGCCAGGCAGATAATCTGGCGATCCAAGTCAATGACCATTATCAATAGGGAGTTGCATCATTGCAGTGTAACAGGGGCGTTTCAGCGTTGTGTGTCTCCCCAAGAAGGCTTTGAGATTTTGCGTGAGATCCACGAAGGAGATTGTGGTCACCACGCCGGTTCAAAATCCTTGGTAGCTAAGGCTTTTCGTCATGGCTTCTATTGGTTGACGACTCATGTTGATGATGAGGATTTGGTAAAGAGGTGTGATGGTTGTCAGAAGTTTGCACGCCGCGCTCATGTTTCGGCTCAAGAATTAAGGATGATTCCAATCACTTGGCCGTTTGCAACTTGGGGGCTAGATATGGTTGGGCCCTTTAAGAGGTCCAAGGACAAGAAGACCCACCTTCTGGTGGTGGTTGATAAGTTCACAAAGTGGGTGGAGGCGGAGCCAGTCAGTAAGTGTGATGCAGCTACGACGGTTCAATTTATCAAAAAGGTGATCTTCCGTTTTGGTTTTCCACACAGCATCATAACGGATAATGGTACTAATCTGTCCAAGGGTGCTATGGAAGAATTTTGTCAACATGAGCACATCCGGCTTGACGTGTCATCAGTAGCTCACCCCCAATCTAATGGTCAAGCAGAGAGAGCCAATCAAGAGATTTTAATAGGCATCAAGCCCCGGCTTATGGTTCCTTTAAAGCGGACGCCGGGTTGTTGGGTGGAGGAGTTACCTTCTGTGTTATGGAGCATCAATACCACACCGAACAGATCTACGGGTTACACACATTTCTTCATGGTCTACGGAGCAGAGGCAGTTCTCCCTAGTGGCATCCGTCATGACTCGCCCCGTGTGGTGGCTTATGTGGAAGCTGATAATGAGAAAGCACGTCAGGATTCACTGGACATGTTAGATGAGGAGCGTGATATTGCAGCGTCTCGTTCGATGATTTACCAGCAAGACCTACGTCATTATCACAGCCGCCGGGTTAAAACCAGAACTTTTCAGGAAGGCGATCTGGTGCTCCGGCTCATCCAAGATCAGACTAATATGCACAAGTTGTTCCCACCTTGGGAAGGAACTTTTGTGGTCAGCAAAAATATGCACAACGGATCATCCTACCTTATCGATGTTCGAGAGCACAAAGACTCACGTAAATCGGAGGAGGAGACCCAACGGCCGTGGAATATAGCTCATCTTCGGCCTTACTATACTTGAGCCACAAGCTCTTCTTATGTACATAGTTATGACAATGTATATATTATGATCAATATAATAAATCGGAGCCTCAGCTAAAGCGGGGTCTCTGTTGTTTTTCTTACATCATGTGTGGTTACATGGGGGCTTCTATTTATAAAGCGGAGCTCTGTCTACCCATTGATCCGGCTTATATAGCCATATATACATATAATCACTTGGGGGCTTGGTCGTATTTGAACCATAGCTACACCTCTTGATCGGCATAAGGCCACCAAGGAAATCACTTGGGGGCTTGGTTGTGTTTGAACCATAGATACACCTCTTGATCGGCTTAAAGCCAAAAGGAAATCACGTGGACGCCAAAGAGAGTGTTGCAAAAGCACAACTCAAACATAGGCACCCACTGAGCACAGCTCAAATGTTGCTTGGGGGCTCCTTGCTTCTCAAAGAACAAAGAGTTTGCACCCTTATCAAGCCAGGCTTGGAAGCCAGGTGTATTCACCTAAAAACCAGGGTTATCCTACCTTTTTAAGTAAGCCACTCCGTCCAGGTAATCCCGATATGACCCGCCAAACATTTGACAAGTCAATCTCATAGAGCCTGAACTTGTCAAAGTTAAAACGACGGTTGGTTAATGTGAGGTCCATCTTAAAAGGCTTTGTAAAATGGTTTAACTCAGTGGCCTGGCAGCCCATGAAAAGCCTCACATGTTCTTCTTATGTTTTGATTTGCCAAGTTCTTTCTCCTTTGATGAGGTTTATAATATCTTATGATAAACCGATGTTTAATAACCCGGCTTGGCTTTCAACTATAAGTTGTCAGTACATGATCAGTTATAATCCGGTGTTGATTAACCCGGTTTGCTTTGACTACAAGTCGCCAGTATGATACAAGAATAGTCCGGTGTTTATTATAACCCGGCATGGTTTTATTGTAAGCTAGCAAAGTAAGGATGGGTTATCCGTATTCAAGATTTGGGTTATCACCCTTCCGACAATATTTTGGTAAGCCAACGATGTCATTCAATATCACAGGTATGATATATTTCATATTTGATTATTATTTATAGCTTGGTTATAAACCTGGGCTATATGTTGGGCATTATGACCCGCCTGGCGATAAACCGCCAGGGCACTTTATACTTGTCATATGCAGAAACAGATTCAACAAAGTTACTAAGGATCATAAGCAGACATAATATAAGTTATGGCAGATTAAAGAGTATCAGGCAAAAGTGAATATGCACGATGGCATAGAGACCAAGTGTTTAAACTAGCCTATTACAAGGTGCTTTAATGCCCAAAAGGATAACTATTTTTTCAAGCAACAGACTGCAGTATGCAGAGGGCTACACCGGCCTCCGGATCATGATTCTTTGGGTTGACTTGATGGTTGCGGATCATCCTGTGCCGGTTCACCCTCCTCCTCTCTACCCAGCAGCTGGAAGTCAATGGTTGTCCAGTCGATTCCAGTTAGGCCCTTGAATACAGCTCCGTCTCTTATAAGGGTGGAGGGGTCAACATTAGGGGCATAAGTATGATTATGGATTAGCGAGATAAGATCTTCCACATCATGAGTTGGAGCGGGATGTCGTGTGTTGTCAGTATCATAAACCGGCTGATAATGAGAAAGATCTGTTTCTTCAGCCAATTTGCTCGCTAGAGGGCGCATTTCCTTGGTCAACCTTCGAAGATCATCATTGTTAAATTTTGAACCGTCTTCCTTCAGGCTCGGATAGCCGCTTCCTATATCTGCTGAGTCAAGATCTGGTATCCAAGCTTTAGCCCGGATTAGCGCAGTCAGAGCACCTGACCTTGCAGCAGATCTTTTTAACTCGACCAACCGGGCAGGTAACATTGACAGCTTCTCAAGTGTTTCCTTGATCAAGGTTGGGGGAGGTTTGTTATGATCAGCAGTGCAAATGGCCCGTTGAGCGCCGGAATATAATTGCTCTATCAGAGTATAGACATCCTTCAGCTTCTTTTTCATATCAGAGCCCGGGTGGGTAATGCGAGATCCTACATCATTGCACATATTGATAAACCGGTAGATTATGGGACAAATACATGTTGAAGCTTACCATAAAGGTACTTACCAAACACATCAGTGGTCATGGCATTGATTTGTTGCTTCAAGCCAGTCAACTCTTCTGTTACCGGTTTAAGAGCTGCTTCAGCATCCTCCGCCCGCTTTAGCAGAGTTGCTTTTTCAGCATCCCATGTCGCCCGCTCGCTCTTGAAGCTTTCCTTCATTTGTTCCATGGCGGTTATAGCGCCAGTCAGCTCCTCTTTATCCTTGGAGGTTTTTGCTTGCTGGGACTTAATATTTTCCTGAAGGTCGACGATTTGAGATTCTTTCTAACTAAGATCAGCCTGCAAGCGACATTTTATAAGTCAGTAGTGCATGTTGGAAGTCCCAAGCACATAACAAGTTATACACTTTGCACTTGGGGGCTAATGCATATGGCTTTTCTCAACTGACATTTTAAGTCCCAAGCACATAACAAGTTATACACTTGGCACTTGGAGGCTAATGTATATTTGCTCAAAATAGAATTATAGTTTTTCTTCATCAACCGGTTTGTAGAGATGGTTATCAAGAATTTTGGAAGCTTCATAACAGGAAGGTACCGATTTATCCTAAAGGTATTAACCGATCCCTGGGAGCTACACAAGCAAATTTGTAGGATTCATACTTTAAAAGTCCCGGTTCATCATAAAATGATAAACCGGCCTTTGGGGGCTAGGCGGGCAAAATTGAAATATTATGAAGTCTCGGTTCATGTTGATATCATAAACCGGCCCTTGGGGGCTGCTGGAGTTGATAGTAGAAATGGAACAAGAGAAACAGTTATGAAGAGTTAAATAGTGTTTACCTCATATCGCTCCTTCATCAGGCCTACTAAACCGGCTTCATAGTCACGGCTAGTATATAGGCGGTTCAAGAAGCCGAATTGAATCTCCTGGGCAGTTAGGTGGGCATAGCTGGATAACTCTGCCTTCCACTTGCCTTTATCCATAGCAGCAAATTCTTCCTTGGCACTATGCTTTGATAAAGCTATAGGATTGCCAGGGGTGGTATGGCCAACACCGGTAATCATGATGTCATCTGTGCTATCTTCAGCTGTCTTGGCGGTTTATCAGCCACTTTCGCTGGGCTCGGTGGTTCAGCAGTCTGGCTCATTGGATCTGTTTCCATCGGTTCAACAAAGGTATCATGGTGTTCTGGTGGTGGATCATCATGTATGTCATCAACGTTCGCCTCAAACAGTTCTGGGTTATCTTCAGCCAGGTTATCATCAACCGGGTTATCATCCACTCGTTTATTTAACTTGGTCTTTTTGCTGGGCCTGGCCTTGGCTCTGAAAGGAAAAGATATAAAAGTTAGTATAACACGCAAGTACAAAGCACCAAAATATTAAGTTCAGAGTGTTTACCCAGGAACAGTCTTAAGAGGAGGGAGCTGTGTGGCTGTTGACTCGCCAGATGATGAATGAGGCGTTCCCTGATAATTTGAATCAGATGGATTAAGAGGTTGTTGAAAATAGCCTGCCTTGGGATAAGAAGTATCAGAAGTATGTGACATCTCAGATTGATGTTTCTGAACCGGAGTGTTTGGTAAACCGGCTGAAGTGACCACTTGGCCGCTGTGCCGGGTTGTGCGGCGAGCTTCACGTTGCTGCTTCTTCAAAAGAAAGTTTTGGTCCAAGTGATCTAGGGGGTGAGAAAATCTTACTTTTTGGCTTGCTTGACGGATTTTCTGTGTTGGCAGAGGATCTGAATGGGAGGAAAGAATAATTACCTCTGCGACATCGGCTTGGCTGCCTTCAGCGTCATCCTAATAATAGTCATTGTCAATGAGGTGTATGAAAAGCGAACCAAGAGAGTCAAGTTCTACCTCTGAGTCCGGATTATCCGGGTCATCATCAACATTCGGTTCAGAGGGTTCAGCGCTTTTCTTCTTAGCAGGTTTTTTAGTAACCTTGGTCTTGGGGCGAGGTGTCTTGGCCGGTTTATCCTGTGGCTTCTTCTTCCAGAACGGATCATCGCCCTGTCAAAAATGGACAAAATTTTGAGAGAATATTTAAAAAGGATCAAGCTAAAACAAAAGGTTATATGATTCTTACAACTGGCGGTTTATTCAAAGTGCAGAAAGGACTTAGCCATGTCTTGCTGCAAACAGCCTCCAGTTCATTCAGTATTTTCTTGACAACCTCATTAACTTCAGCCTCTATTAGCTGAATGTTAATATGGCGTTGCGGATCTTTCAAGTCCCCTGTGTACTCACACATTAAACCAGGGCGCCGACTTAAAGGCAGAATGCTCCAGGATATCGAGCAGCGAACAAAGTCAACTCCTGTTAAACCGTTTGCCATAAAGGCTCTGAGCTTTGAGAGTTATGCTGCATAGTTGGATCGTTCCTTTGTAGTCAGCCTCTAAGGAAATGGATGTGTGTTGCTAAGACGGTGAGGACGATAACCCGGCAGAGGATTCTCATCAGTTGGAGACGTATCTCGGCAATAAAACCAAGTCTGATTCCAATCCTTGGGGTGACTATGAAGTTTGACGTGAGGGAAACTAACATCCTTCCTTTTTTGAATAGCCATTCCGCCAAGTTCAGTATTGGGTCCGTCTGTAAATTCTGTACAACAGTTCAAATAGAAGAAATCCCTAAACAGTTCAACTATGGGCTCTTCTTGAAGATAAGCCTCGCAAAATACTTGGACATTGCAAACATTGGAAACCGAGTTTGATCTGATGTCTTGAGGATGGAGTTGGAAGCTAGCAAGCACATCTCGGAATTTTTTTGATCTGGGAGGGCTAAACCCTCGACCCAGGTGGTCAACGACCACGACTACTTCTCCATCCTTGGGCTCAGGAGGATTTTCCGGACTAGGGGCCCTCCAGTGGATGACGTCTTTCTTTGCTAAAACGCCGGTTGCAACACATCCGGTTAGTTGCTCTTCGTAACCCGGGAAGGGACCCAGTTACAAGCATAAAATTGTTTGGCCATTTCAAATGAAAAGCTGGAAAAAGATCAAATGCCGGTTTAGGGTTTATGACAGACAAGCATAAAACAATGCAAGATCAGAAGGAGAAGACAGAGGCTGATGCAGATTGTTAAACCGGAGCCTCACATTGAAGGGGTTACAAAGATAAACAAATCGGCGGTTTAAGAGGGGACTAATGGTACCTGTCGGATTATCATTTTCTACCTGCCGGATTATTATTTCTAAAAAAGTTAAACCGCTTACATTGGTAAGGAAGGTACAGATCTGAAAATGTCGAAGTAAGGGAAAAACAAGTTTCATAGATCGATATGGTAATTTCAGATCTGCAGCGTATCAGTAAATCAAAGTATATTCAGGCTCAAAATACAGGTGTTTAAATAGTTCGTCAGGTCCAGATGGGTTTTTTCTATACGAGGAAGATGTTCTAAGGATGCAAAAAGGAATTATACCTGTGACTGCGTGAGAAGATGTCAGATCTGAGATCGCCATTTTACGCTACTGAGATGAATAGAGAAGAACACCTTTGAGCTTTGATGAACACCGAAACGCTAATGGCGGATCTAGAGCAAGGAAAAGGGAAACTTACTGTTGCTAACGGAACAGTGAAGGTGCGTCGCGTTTCTCTGGTACGTTCAGGTTGATGCAGCGGTCAGAGATGAGGACGAGGGCGGAGCTTGACGACGACGGCTGCGTGTAAGGGTCATGTCGGCACAAGGAAGAAGAAGCGAGGAGGCATGAGGAAAAAAATGAAAAGGACCCCCCGGTCTTATTTATAAGGTGAAGGGATAAGTGACAGGCGCAAAAATCGAGGAGCCCAAAAGTTGGATATGTGACAAAGCTGTCGCCTCGATTGTCGGAGGCTCATTAATGAAGGTGAGATATATCCAATTTTTAATAACAGGTGATGTCATGGTGGTTTATTACGAACTTGGAAGATGACATCATGGCGGTTTACAAGATTTATGCAAAGGTGCTGAAGGAGGAATTTTCTAAGTGTTGAAGATTGACATGAACATGTTCAAATCAATCTGGGGCCTAATGTTGGGGATATTACTACTAAGTATAAACCAACCATGAGGGGCCTGGTTATGCCCGCAATGAGTTAGTCATGTTTAAAGCCCATGAAGACAAGAAGTATGGCGCTTTACGGAGGAGATATAATATGAAGGCCAGGGCCCAAAGGCGGATTAGGGCCCGTAGACATAAACCGCCATATGATATGTAACTTATGTTGTAAGACAAGGAAAGGTAGAAACTGAGCAGGGCATGTCTATGAGCCGGCCTCGAGATTCTGTAAACCACTGGGCATCAACTTGTGTATATAAAGGGATGACCCGGCGACGGTTTAGGGACAACAAACAATAACTCGAGAGCCAGGCAAAGCGGATTCGCTCCCTGGTCATCAAAACCCTAGCAATTCCATCACAACTGGAGTCGGCTCTTACCTTCATCATAAGGGGCCGAACCAGTATAATTCCTTGCGTCCCTTGTTCCGCTTTAACCCCTTTAAGTTAACCCGTCGCGATGGCTTCACGACTAAGTCCTCTCACTAGGACATCTGCCGTGACAAACCCACGATAGGATCCATGTATGAAAACGAAGTATGGACTTTGATAGACTCGCCCGATGATCGGCAAGCCATAGAAAATAAATGGATCTTTAAGAAAAAGACTGACACGGATGGTAATACCATCTATAAGGCTCGGCTTGTCGCTAAGGGTTATCGACAAGTTCAAGGGGTTGACTATGATTAGACCTTCTCACCCGTAGCGAAGCTGAAGTCCGTCTGAATCATGTTAGCAATTGCCGCATTTTATGATTATGAGATATGGCAAATGGATGTCAAAACGGCATTCCTTAATGGTTTCCTTAAGGAAGAATTGTATATGATGCAGCCGGAAGGTTTTGTCAATCCTAAGAATGCTGACAAGGTATGCAAGCTCCAACGCTGAATCTATGGGCTGGTGCAAGCATCTCGGAGTTGGAACATTCGCTTTGATGAGATGATCAAAGCGTTTGGGTTTACGCAGACTTATGGAGAAGCCTGTGTTTATAAGAAAGTGAGTGGGAGCTCTGTAGCATTTCTCATATTATATGTGGATGACATACTATTGATGGGAAATGATATAGAATTTTTGGAAAGCATAAATGCCTACTTGAATAAGTTTTTTTCAATGAAGGACCATGGAGAAGCTGCATACATATTAGGCATCAAGATCTATAGAGATAGATCGAGAAGCCTCATTGGTCTTTCACAAAGCACATACCTTGACAAGATATTGAAGAATTTCAATATGAATCAGTCCAAGAAGGGGTTCTTGCCTGTATTGCAAGGTGTGAAATTGAGCACGGCTCAATGCCCGACCTCGGCAGAAGATAGAGAAAAGATGAGTGTCATCCCCTATGCCTCAGCCATAGGGTCTATTATGTATGCCATGCTGTGTACCAGACCTGATGTGAACCTTGCCGTAAGTTTGGTAGGGAGGTACCAAATTAATCCCGGCATGGAACACTGGACAACGGTCAAGAATATCCTAAAGTACCTGAAAAGGACTAAGGATATGTTTCTCGTTGGAGGTGACGAAGAGCTCGTCGTAAAGGGTTACGTCGATGCTAGCTTCGACATAGATCTGGATGACTCCAAGTCACAAACCGGATACGTGTACATTTTGAATGGTGGGGCAGTCAGCTGGTGCAGTTGCAAGCAAAGTGTCGTGGCGGGATCTACATGTGAAGCGGAGTACATAGCAGCCTCGGGGGCAGCACATGAAGCAGTCTGGATGAAGGAGTTCATCACCGACCTAGGAGTTATTTCCAACGCGTCGGGCCCGATGACTCTCTTCTGTGACAACACTGGAGCTATTGCCCTTGCCAAGGAGCCCATGTTTCAAAAGAAGACCAGGCATATCAAGCGTCGCTTCAACTCCATTCGTGAATATATTCAGGATGGAGACATAGATATTTGTGAAGTGCATACGGATCTGAACGTCGCAGATCCGTTGACTAAACCTCTTCCGCGAGGAAAACATGATCAACACCAGAACTCTATGGGTGTTCGATTCATCACAATGTAACTAGATTATTGACTCTAGTGCAAGTGGGAGACTATTGGAAATATGCCCTAGAGGCAATAATAAAGTGGTTATTATTATATTTCTGTGTTCATGATAATTGTCTGTTGTTCATGCTATAATTGTATTAACCGGAAACCGTAATACATGTGTGAATACATAGATCATAATATGTCCCTAGTAAGCCTCTAGTTGACTAGCTCGTTGATCAATAGATGGTCATGGTTTCCTGACCATGGACATTGAATGTCATTAATAACGGGATCACATCATTAGGAGAATGATGTGATGGACAAGACCCAATCCTAAGCGTAGCACAAGATCGTGTAGTTCGTTTGCTAAAGCTTTTCTAATGTCAAGCATCATTTTCCTTAGACCATGAGATTGTGCAACTCCCGGATACCGTAGGAATACTTTAGGTGTACCAAATGTCACAACATAACTGGGTGGCTATAAAGGTGCAGTACAGGTATCTCCGAAAGTATCTGTTGGGTTGGCACGAATCGAGACTGGGATTTGTCACTCCGTATGACGGAGAGGTATCTCTGGGCCCACTCAGTAATGCATCATCATAACGAGCTCATTGTGACTAAGGAGTTTGCCACGGTGTCGGTGTCAAAACCGGCGGATCTTGGGTAGGGGGTCCCGAACTGTGCGTTTAAGGCGGATGGTAACAGGAGGCAGGGACACGATGTTTTACCCAGGTTCGGGCCTCTTGATGGAGGTAAAACCCTACTTCCTACTTGATTATTCTTGATAATATGAGTAGTACAAGAGTTGATCTACCACGACATCGGAGAGGCTAAACCCTAAAAGCTAGCCTATGGTATGATTGTCTGTTGTCCTACGGACTAAAACCCTCCGGTTTATATAGACATCGGAGGAGGCTAAGGTTACACAAGGTCAGTTACAAAGGAGGAGATATGCATATCCGTATTGCCTAGCTTGCCTTCCACGCCAAGTAGAGTCCCATCCGGACACGGGACGAAGTCTTCAATCTCGTATCTTCATAGTCCAACAGTCCGGCCAAACGATATAGTTCGGCTGTCCGGAGACCCCCTAATCCAGGACTCCCTCAGTAGCCCCTGAACCAGGCTTCAATGATGATGAGTCTGGCACGCAGTGTTGTCTTCGGCATTGCAAGGCGGGTTCCTCCTCCGAATACACCACAGAAGAGTTTGAATACAAGGATAGTGTCCGACCCTGCAAAATAAGTTCCACATACCACCGCAGAGAGAATAATATTTCCACAAATCTAATCTGCTGACACATTTTGGCAGCATGACATCACGCCATGGCCCAGTAATTATTCGAACCGTTTTTCTTTAACCAGCCCCGCACATAACGCGAGGCGGTTTCTTGACACGTCTTGTCAAAGCAGAGATCGTGTTCCCCTTATTACAGGATTCCCATCAATACGGGCGTGGGTAACCCAACCGCGCCACCAATTACGGCGCTTGGGGGATAAGCGAGTTTTACCCGGCTGGTGGGGGCGCATAGTTTCGTCCGCCCTTATAAAGGGATAATGTTTCACCTTTTTCTACCCACGCCTTCTTCCTCCTTGCTCATCGATTCTCGCGCACTCGAGCTCCAACGCCCAAGTCCACATCCTTCTCCTCAACTCTCTCCAAACATGTCCGGAGCGGGAGGCAAGTGGATGGCCTCCTCCGTCACGGAGGGACACATCAAAAATCTACATGGAGCCGGATACTTAGCCGCGGATATCGCGCACCGGCTGCCAGCCGCGGGGCAGGTCGTCCCTACCCCGAACCTCATGAAAGGGTGGTTTTCCTCCCCCACTTCGTCCGCGGACTGGGGTTTCCCCTCCATCCATTCGTCCACGGCCTTATGTTCTATTATGGGCTGGACTTCCATGATCTGGCCCCGAATTCCATCCTCAACATTTCGGCGTTCATCGTCGTGTGCGAGGCTTTCCTCCGCATCCGGCCCCACTTCGGCCTGTGGCTAAAGACCTTCAATATCAAGCCGAAGGTGGTTGGCGGCCAACAAGTGGAATGCGGCGGAGCCATGGTGGGAAAAATGCCCAACGTTATATGGCTCGAGGGCTCCTTCGTGGAGACCATAAAGGGGTGGCAATCGGGGTGGTTCTAAATAACCGAGCCGCGCGACACCAACTGGGTGGCGGCCCCCGAGTTTCGATCCGGAATCCCCATGCGGCTCACTTCCTGGAAGGAGAAGGGCCTGTCCTGGGGCTCATCGGTGGAGCTGGACGGACTCCAGAAGTGTATCCAGAAGATGATAGGCAAGAAACTCAAGCTTGTCAACATAGTCCAGGTCATGCTCTTCCACCGGATCCTCCCGTGTCAACAACGGGCTTTCAACTTATGGGAGTTCGACCTGGCCCAGCACTAGAATCTACATGAGCTCTTCGACACGACACATAAGGATGTCTGGAGGGTGATGTTCAAGGGTGCCGAGGTCCCTCCTTCTCTTACCGAGGACCACGGGCTAAGCGCGAAGCGCCTTGTGAATTCGATAAGTTCTGTACATCTAGTAGGATATTTATTTCCCATAGCTTAACCATGTGCGGGGTCTGAGCTCCCATGCCTTTGATAGGACTGGGTGGAGACATCGGAGCAGATTAACTGTCTGACCCCTCTGCCCGAAGACCCTGCAGACGCTCTCCTGACGGAGATGTGGACTCCGGGTCCTTATGAGGTGCCGGGTAATACCAAGAAGAAGGCCAAGGGAACCCGAAAGAGTTCTCGGTGCCAGGTAGTATCGGACTCATCGTCCGATAACACCGAGACGCACTCCTCCCATGAAAAAAAGGAGAAGGAAGATGAATATTCTCCCCCTCCAACCGGGGGAGACAAGAAAAGGAAGGCCGCCCCAACCGGGGAGGCTGAAGGGTCCAAGAAGGGAAGGACTCTGCTTCCGGACTGCTCCACCACCGCCGCCGACGGCGAAGATGAGTGGCTGCTCAGGGCCAAGCCCCTGGCGAAGTCGTAAGTATTCAGATACCAGAGTAACTCATAACATACCTTTGTCGCACTGCTTCTCTAATGTCAAATATGATTATGCAGTCCGCCCCAAGCCCGTATCGACATATCATCGTCGGACGGTTCCTTGGACTCGTCGGACATGAATAGTGATACACTTCCAACCGCCTCCTCTCCTTGCCCTACGGACAATGCCAAGGTATTGTCTCAAGGGGCACCGAGCCGGGGGGATACAGTCCTGGAGGCGCCTCAAGGCAACCTTCCGGACTCCAGGAGCAAAGGGAGCAAGGCTCCCGGGGGCTCCAAGTTCGGTCCTCAGCCGAACACCGCGCCGGAACCTCCAGTGGTTCCGGACTCGGGCAGGCGGCCCCCTTCCAAAAGGGGCAAGCCATCCGTGCCAATGACCTCTGTCCATCCAGAGGCACTAGACGACCTGCTGGGAGCGCTTCGCGGCGCTTCCATCGACGAAGAGCACGGCACTATTATGAGTGCAGTGATCAAGAAGGTTCAGTCCGCCAAGAGCGGACTAACTGTAGCTTATGCCAGCCTTCTAACAGGCTTTGAGGTAAGTATTTAAAATATAGGAAAATATTACCGCATAGACAGTAGACCCTGATGCTCTGTCTGGTGTTCACAAAGAAAAGCCGAATAGAGGATCAAATAATATCTGCAGGAGTCTAATATAAGTATGTCTGTATGCGTATGCAGGCTTCACTGCTGACCACTGCCGCACTGACTGCGGAGGTCGCTGCACTGAAGCAGGACCTCGAGCGGTCCGAGAAAGAGCTCGGCCTTGCCAAGAGGCAGCTCGAGGAGAACAAAGGTAAGTAATACCTTGTCTATATAAAAAAGAAAATGTGGTTGCTAAATGACAGGATCATCATGAATGTGCGAGGGGCCACGGCTGAAGTGGCGACCCTGAAGCAAGCGTTGTCCGAGGCCGAAAACAAAGCGGCCGAGGAGCGCACCGAGCGGGAAAAACAAGAGGCACGGGTGGGCGATGTGCAGCAAGGGCTCCAGTCTCTCGTGAAGAGGAAGATAGTTGCGGGTAAGGCATTCAATATGCAAACCAAGCATGTGAAAGTAAATTACTTGTTACTTACCTGGGTCCGGAGCTCTCCAGGAGCATTCGCAGGTGCCCCGCAGCATGTTGGATGCCGTGAAGTATTACCAGGCCGAGGAGCGAAGCTCAACGGAGAAGTTGTTCTGGTCTCAGTATACTGGGACCGAACACCCGATTCCTATGAGCGACCAGCTGAAGCAACTGGTCGAGCTGCACAAGGCGGCCGAACAGGCCATGAAGGGCTTTATAGTACGGATGTGGTATGGCGACTCCCTTCCCAACAGCTACTTTGGCCTGGTGAGGCGGCTTGTGGATGCCTGCCCACGGCTAGAAGTCATCAAGCGGTCCGTCTGTATCGAAGGTGCCCGACGGCCGGCTTTTGCCCGTGCAAAGGTGCACTGGGCCAAGATGGACGCCGAGAAGCTGGTGAAGGAGGGGCCGCCGCAGGGCAAGGAGCATCGCCACCCCGAGAAGTATTATGAGGGTGTCCTGAAGGGTGCCCGTCTTGTGGCGGACGAGTGTGCGAAGGATGTAATTTTTGAATGAACTTGCTCGTGTGATCCTGTATTATGAAAACTTGTTCATGTGCGCTATGCAACGCTTGTTTCAATTTAAAATATTACCTTCTGTGCGGCTGTTTATCAAATCTGAGAGATGGCCAGTTGTCGGCTTTTGCCCCCATGCCACGAGTGTTGGGGTGTTCGGGATAAACCTGAGCACTCTTTTTCCCATTGTTGGGTCCTTCGAGGGAGGTGCTCAGCACAACGAACAAGGCAACCGGACTATAATGCTTTATCACTCTCACTTAGCCATAGAAGTCTACAATTTTAAATTTTGGCGAAGGCCCTAGTATTGGGAAGGCCGAATTCGGGGCGCTATACACGCCTTAAGCCGGACAAAGCCGACTCCTCGCTCTAAGCAGCATAAGTCTTTAGGGACTCGAGACCTCTCGAACAGCGGCCAGCTCTCGACTTATCATGACAGTCAGTTTTAGCTTTCTCTACTGAGGTGCTTAGCCTAGATGAACCGGGGCACAATCGTAATAGTTCTCCCAGTGCTACCTTAGCCGATATAGCGGAACGTAAGGTACCAAAACATGGGAGCCGGGCAAACCCAACTATTGACCCAAGACATGATTCGGAGTTGATGCATATAATGCTATAAGTTCGGGGTGCCGCACTGTCGAAAGTGTTCGGACTTCTCACGCCGTATTATGGGGTATGCTTAAGCCCCTGGCGTATTGGCCGTACCAGAGTGTACGGGTGCTGAATGTCATGAATGAACATATATATATATATATATATATATATATATATATAAAGAAGAATAGAGAATGTGATAATAGTCTAGTGCTATGCATTGTTTATTTAATAAGGTGCGTCGAAGCAGAATGATACAAGTAGTGCGATAAGCAAAAAGTTGGACTATTTGACATGTCCCGTCCAAGGGCAAGCTGAGGAATGGTATTTAAAGCAGGTATTTCACTTGTTTTCAAAAGCCACCTGGGAGTTCCGTGGTGCGACGTAGCTTTCTGCCTCCTTGGTTGTTGCATCGTGTGTCCGGCAATCATACTGCCGGACAGGGTTTCCAGAGATTAAAGTCCTGAAAGAGAGAAAAATAACAAAGCGGGAAGCCCCTAGTGCGGTTGAGCCACGTCTTGGGGCGTGCGGTAGTCATGCCCCCCTCCCCCATGTGTCCATGGTATTTTCAATGCATAATTATGTACGCGTGGCACGGATTTCGTCGTTTGGGTAGGACTGGGGTGGGGGCCGCATTGCTATGCGAGCTCGAAACGTGCCAGGCGGTCTTGTTGCCGATTACTCTGGGCGTGCTTGAAGGTGTCCGGGTCTTTAATCGCCAACTGGTGGATTGCCTTAAGAGGCTGCTTTGCGCTTCTGCTGCGAGGGCCACAGTGTGCTCCTCCGTGCGGAGAGAGCGCTCTGTGTTTCCATTGACTGTGATGACCCCCCGAGGTCCTGGCATCTTGAGCTTGAGGCATGCATAATGCAGTACCGCATTGAATCTCGCAAATGCGGTTCGCCCGAGCAGTGCATGATAGCCACTACGGAACGGGACTATATCAAAGATTAACTCCTCGCTTCGGAAGTTATCCGGGGATCCGAAGACCACTTCAAGTGTGACTGAGCCTGTGCAATGGGCCTCTACACCTGGTATGACGCCTTTGAAGGTCGTTTTTGTGGGTTTGGTCCTTGAAGGGTCTATACCCATTTTGCGCACTGTGTCCTGATAAAGCAGGTTCAGGCTATTGCCGCCGTCCATAAGGACTCGAGTGAGGTGAAATCCGTCAATGGTTGGGTCTAGGACCAGTGCGGCGAATCCGCCATGACGGATACTAGTGGGGTGGTCCCTGCGATCGAAGGTGATCGGACAGGAGGACCATGGGTTGAACTTTGGGGCGACTGGCTCCAACGCATATACGTCCCTTAGCGCACGCTTCCACTCCCTCTTGGGGATGTGGGTTGCGTATATCATGTTCACCGTCCGCACTTGTGGGGGGAACCTCTTCTGTCCTATGGTGTTCGGCGGCCGGGGGTCCTCCTCGTCATCTCTATGCAACCCCTTGTATTTGTTTTCGGCATTTAACTTGCCGGCCTGCTTGAACACCCTACAATCCCTGTTGGTGTGGTTGGCTGGCTTGTCGGGGGTGCTGTGTATTTGACACGAGCGATCGAGTATACGGTCCAAACTGGACGGGCTCGGAGTGCTTCTTTTGAATGACTTTTTTCCGCTGACCAGGTTTAGAGCCTATGAATCCGGCATTGACTGTCGTATCCTCGGTATTGTCGTTGTTGATGCGGCGCTTGTGTTTGTTGCGACGTGGCCTGCCATTGCCATCCTTGGTATCCAAAGTACCATGGTTCTTTGATATATTATTGCTGCGACCCAGCCAGCTGTCTTCTCCTGTGCAAAAGCGGGTCATGAGTGTCGTGAGGGCTGCCATAGATTTCGGCTTTTCCTGGCCAAGGTGCCGGGCAAGCCACTCGTCATGGAAGTTGTGCTTAAAAAGCTGCTAGGGCCTCTGCATCCGGACAGTCGACAATTTGATTTTTCTTTGCCAGGAACCGTATCCAGAATTGCCTGGCCGATTCCTCTGGCTGCTGAATTATGTGGCTCAAGTCATCGGCATCTGGTGGTCGCACATAAGTGCCCTAGAAGTTGTCGAGGAATGCGGCTTCCAGATCTTCCCAATAGCCAATGGATTCTGCTGGCAGGCTGTTGAGCCAATGTTGAGCTGGTCCTTTGAGTTTGAGTGGGAGGTATTTGATGGCGTGTAGATCGTCACCGCGGGCCATGTGGATGTGCAGGAGGAAGTCCTCGATCCATACCGCAGGATCTGTTGTGCCGTCGTATGATTCGATATTTATGGTTTTGAAACCCTTTGGGATTTGGTGGTCCATTACTTCGTCTGTGAAGCATAGGGGGTGTGCAGCGCCTCTGTACTGGGCTATATCACGACGCAGCTCAAATGAGTCTTGTCCACTGTGTTTGGCCCGGTCGGATGTATTTTTACTGTATCCGGCATGACAGTTATCGTCTCGCATAGTGGCGCGCCCTCATGATTCGTAGATCGATCTTGCGTGTTTTGCTTTGTCCTCCAATACGTCTCGCAGGTCTGGCGTATTTCCCCATGCCTTGACATTTTTATTTGAGTGGCGTTGGGTTGCGGGCTGAGCTTTTGGCTGAAATGCCTCTCTGTCGCGGCCACGAGGTGGCCAATCAGCCGCGTCATACACTTGGAGATGTATGTTTTGGTGCTTCCTCCTCCAGTCGGGGTAGCAACCTGCGCTTTGGGTAACTCTTGGAGGGGCATTCAAGTTCATATTCCTCAATGTGGTATAGACCCTGGACTGCATCGCTATCTGTCCGATGAGCTCTCAATGTTCATTGCTTTCTATCCGGGGATATTCGATCATCGATAGTGATGCACTTCAGGGTGAGACTTTTCTCCCCGGACAGATCTTTGTATTCGGCGGCTTCGCACTGCGGGCCAACTCGCTTGGCCATCTGAAGCAAATCGAGAGTTACGCCCCTGGCCACCAGGTCAGGTTTGGAAGCTTAAACTACACGGCCGACATCCGCGGAGACTTGATCTTCGACGGATTCGAGCCCCTGCTGAGTGCGCCGCACGGTCATGATGAGCATGATTTAGCTCTACCATCGGACGATATTCAGGAGACCGCACTGGCAACTGCTCCGACCCTCAATTCGGAGCCAATTGCGCCATCCATGGACGGGTGGATAGACCCCGCCATGGAGGCCGCATTCTCAGCGGCGATCGAGCCAACTATCGACCTTACCCTTCACGAGAGCCGTGACGCCAAACTGCCAGATTCTTCCCCGGCCACGGACTCCGAACCGCCTACGCCCGTGCGTATTGAATCCGACTAGGCACCGATCATGGAGTTCACCTCCACGGATATCTTTCAGCACTCGCCCTTCGGCGACATACTGAACTCATTAAGGTCTCTCTCCTTGTCAGGAGAGTTCTGGCCGAACTATGTCCGGCAGGATTGGGATGCGGATGACGAAGAAATTCGCCGCCCACCCACCACCCACTTAGTAGCCACTGTCGACGATTTGACCGACATGCTCGACTTCGACTCCGAAGACATCGATGGTATGGACGACGATGCAGGAGACGAATAGGAACACTGCCCACATGGCACTAGACAGCCACCTCATCATATGATATATACATGGTGGACACACCCAAAGAAGGCAATGGCGACGGGACAGCGGAGGATGACCCCTCCAAGAAGCAACCCAAGCGCCAACGACAGCGGCGCCGCTCTAAGTCTCGCCAAGGAAAAAGCGGTGATACCGGCATAGGAGATAATAGCACTCCGGATAGTGCCGAAGATGACGACAATCCCCTCCAGCAAGATTTAGAGCAGGGGGATGGAGAAGCCAGCCCTCCCGAGAGAGCGGCAGATGGAGAGGCGGAGGATGATAATTACATGCCTCCCTCCAAAGACGAGGCAAGCCTCGACGATGACGAATTTGTCGTGCCTGAGGACCCCGTCGAGCAAGAGCGCTTCAAGCGTCGGCTTATAGCCATGGCAAATAGCCTTAAGAAAAAGCAACAGCAGCTTCAAGTTGATCAAGATTTGCTAGCTGACAGATGGACTGAAGTCCTTGCGGCCGAGTAATATGAACTCGAACTCGCCTCCAAGAGTTACCCAAAGCGCAGGTTGCTACCCCAACTGGAGGACGAAGCATTAAAACCTACATCTCCAGCGTATGACGTGGCTGATCGGCCACCTCGTGGCCACGACAGAGAGGCATTTCAGCCAAAAGCTCAGCCCGCACCCCGACGCCACTCAAATAAAAATGTCAAGGCACGGGGAAACACGCTAGACCTGCGAGACGTATTGGAGGACAAAGCAAAACACGCAAGATCAATCTACGGATCACGAGGGCGCGCCACTACGTGAGACGATAACCGTCATGCTGGATACACTAAAAGTAAATCCGGCCGGGCCAAACACAGCGGCCAAGACTCATTTGAGCTGCGTCGCGACATATCCCAGTACAGAGGCGCCGCACACTCCCTATGCTTCACAGACGAAGTAATGGATCACCAAATCCCAGAGGGTTTCAAACCCGTAAATATCGAATCATACGACGGTACAACAGATCCTGCGGTATAGATCGAGGACTTCCTCCTGCACATCCACATGGCCCGTGGTGACGATCTACACGCCATCAAATACCTCCCACTCAAGCTCAAAGGACCAGCTCGGCATTGGCTCAACAGCCTGCCAGCAGAATCCATTGGCTGTTGGGAAGATCTGGAAGCCGCATTCCTCGACAACTTCCAGGGAACTTATGTGCGACCACCAGATGTCGATGACTTGAGCCACATAATTCAGTAGCCAGAGGAATCGGCCAGGAAATTCTGGACACGGTTCCTGACAAAGAAAAATCAAATCATCAACTATCTGGATGCAGAGGCCCTAGCAGCTTTTAAGCACAACATCCGTGACGAGTGGCTCGCCTGGTGCCTTGGCCAAGAAAAGCCAAAATCTATGGCAGCCCTCACGACACTCATGACCCGCTTTTGCGCGGGAGATGATAGCTGGCTGGCTCGCAGCAATAATATATCAAAGAACCATGGTACTTCAGATACCAAGGATAGCAATGGCAGGTCACGTCGCAACAAATACAAGCGCCGCATCAACAGCGACAATACCGAGGATACGACAGTCAATGCCGGATTCAGAGGCTCTAAATCCGGTCAGCGGAAAAAGCCATTCAAAAGAAGCACTCCGGGCCCGTCCAGTTTGGACCGTATACTCGATCGCTCGTGTCAAATACACAGCACCCCCGACAAGCCAGCCAACCACACCAACAGAGAATGTTGGGTGTTCAAGCAGGCCGACAAGTTAAATGCCGAAAACAAAGATAAGGGGTTACATAGCGATGACGAGGAGGAGCCCTGGCCGCCGAACACCGGAGGACATAAGAGGTTCCCCCCACAAGTGCGGACGGTGAACATGATATACGCAACCCGCATCCCCAAGAGGGAGCGGAAGCGTGCGCTATGGGACGTATATGCGTTGGAGCCAGTCGCCCGAAAGTTCAACCCATGGTCCTCCTGTCCGATCACCTTCAATTGCAGGGACCACCCCACTAGTATTCGTCATGGCGGATTCGCCGCATTGGTCCTAGACCCAATCATCGACGGATTTCACCTCACTCGAGTCCTTATGGATGGCGGCAGCAGCCTGAACGTGCTTTATCAGGACACAGTGCGCAAAGTGGGTATAGACCCCTCAAGGATCAAACCCACAAAAACGACCTTCAAAGGCGTCATACCAGGTGTAGAGGCCCATTGCACAGACTCAGTCACACTTGAAGTGGTCTTCGGATCCCCGGATAACTTCCGAAGCGAGGAGTTAATCTTCGATATAGTCCCGTTCCACAGTGGCTATCACGCACTGCTCGGGCGAACCGCATTTGCGAGATTCAATGTGGTACCGCATTATGCATACCTCAAGCTCAAGATGCTAGGACCTTGTGGGGTCATCACAGTCAATGGAAACACAGAGCGCTCTCTCCGCACTGAGCAGCCCACTGCAGCCCTCGCAGGAGAAGCACAAAGCAGCCTCTTCAGGCAATCCACCAGTTCGGCGATTAAACACCCGGACAACGTCAAGTGCGCCCAAGTAATCTGCAACAAGACCGCCTGGCACGTTCCAAGCTCGCATAGCAATGCGGCCCTCGCCCCAGTCCCAGCCAAACGGCGAAATCCGCACCACGCGTACATAATTACGCATTGAAAATACCATGGGCATAGGTGGGGGGGGGGGGCACGACTACGGCACGCCCCAAAACGAGGCTCAACCGCACTAGGGGCTTCCCGCTTTGTTATTTTTTCTCTCTTTTAGGACTTTACTCTCTGGAAACCCTGTCCGGCAGTATGAATGTCGGACACATGATACAACAACCAAGGAGGCAGAAAGCTACGTCACACCATGGAATTCCCAGGTGGTCTCTGATAACGAGTGAAATACCTGCTTTAAATCCCATTCCTCAGCTTGCCCTTGGAGGGGACATGTCAAATAGTCCTACTTTTTTCTTATCGCACTACTTGTATCATTCTGCTTCGATGCACCTTTTTGAATAAACAATGCATAGCACTAGACTATTACCGCATTCTCTATTCTTTTATATATATATGTTCATTCATGACATTCAGCACCCGTACACTCTGGTACGGCCAATACGCCAGGGGCTTAAGCGTACCCCATAATACGGCGTGAGACGTCCGAACACTTTTGACAGTGGAAACCCCGAACTTATAGCATTATATGCATCAGCTCCGAATCATGTCTTGGGTCAATAGTTGGGTTTGCCCGGCTCCCATGTTTTGGTACCTTACGTTCCGCTATATCGGCTAAGGTAGCACTGGGATAACTACTGCGATTGTGCCCCGGTTCATCTGGGCAAGCACCTCAGTAGAGAAAGCTAAAACTGACTGTCATGATAAGGCGAGAGCTGGTCGCTGTTCGAGAGGTCTCGAGTCCCTAAAGACTTATGCCGCTTAGGGCGAGGAGTCGGCTTTGTCCGGCTTAGGCGTGTATAGCGCCCCGAATTCGGCCTTCCGAATACTAGGGGCTTCGCCAAAATTTAAAATTGTAGACTTCTATGGCTAAGTGAGAGTGATAAAGCATTATAGTCCGATTGCCTTGTTCGTTGCGCTGAGCACCTCCCTCGAAGGACCCAACAATGGGAAAAAGAGTGCTCAGATTTATCCCGAACACCCCAGCACTCGTGGCATGGGGGCAGAAGCCGACGACTGGCCATCTCTCAGATTTGATAAACAGCCGCACAGAAGGTAATATTTTAAATTCAAACAAGCGTTGCATAGCGCACATGAACAAGTTTTCATAATACAGGATCACACGAGCAAGTTCATTCAAAAATTACATCCTTCGCACACTCGTCCGCCACAAGACGGGCACCCTTCAGGACACCCTCATAATACATTTCAGGGTGGCGATGCTCCTTGCCCTGCGGCGGCCCCTCCTTCACCAGCTTCTCGGCGTCCATCTTGGCCCAGTGCACCTTCGCACGGGCAAAAGCCCGGCGTGCACCTTCGATGCAGACGGACCGCTTTATGACTTCCAGCCGTGGGCAGGCATCCACAAGCCGCCTCACCAGGCCGAAGTAGCTGTTGGGAAGGGAGTCGCCAGGCCACATCCGGACTATAAGGCCCCTCATGGCCTGTTCGGCCGCCTTGTGCAGCTCGACCAGTTGCTTCAGCTGGTCGCTCACAGGCATCGGGTGTTCGGTCCCAGTATACTGAGACCAGAACAACTTCTCCGTCGAGCTTCCCTCCTCGGCCTGGTAGTACTTTGCGGCATCCGACACGCTGCGGGGCAAATCTGCGAATGCTCCTGGAGAGCTCCGGACTCGGGTAAGTAACAAGTAATTTACTTTCACATGCTTGCTTTGCATAATGAATGCCTTACCCGCCACTATCTTCCTCATCGCCTCAATTTCCTGGAGGGCCTTTTGGGCTTCAGCCTTGGCATGCTTTGTGCTCTCGAGGGCCGCGGCAAGCTCGGACTCTCGCGTCTTCGAGTCAAGCTCCAAAGTCTCGTGCTTCTTCACGAGAGCCTGGAGCTCTTGCTGCACCTCGCCCACCCGTGCCTCTTGTTTCTCCCGCTCGGTGCGCTCCTTGGCCGCTTTGTTTTCGGCCTCGGACAGCGCTTGCTTCAGGGTCGCCACTTCGGTCGTGGCCCCTGGCACATCCAGGATGATCCTATCATTTTGGAACCACATCTTTTTTTATTTTATATAGACAAGGTATTACTTACCTTTGTTCTCCTCGAGCTGCCTCTTGGCAAGGCCGAGCTCTTTCTCGGACCGCTCGAGGTTCTGCTTCAGTGCGGCGACCTCCGCAGTCAGTGCGGCAGAGGTCAGCAGCGAAGCCTGCATACGCATACATACATACTTATATTAGACTCCTGCAGATATTATTTGATCCTCTATTCGGCTTTTCTTTGTGAGTGCCAAACAGAGCATCAGGGGCTACTGTCTATGCGGTAATATTTTCCTATATTTTAAATACTTACCTCAAAGCCTGTTAGAAGGCTGGCACAGGCTTCAGTCAGTCCGCTCTTGGCGGACTGAACCTTCTTGATCACCGCACTCATAATAGTGCGGTGCTCTTCGTCGATGGAAGCGCCGCGAAGCGCTCCCAGCAGGTTGTCCGGTGCCTCTGGATGGACAGAGGTCACCGGCACGGGCGGCTTGCCCCTCTTGGATGGGGGCCGCCTGCTGGAGTCCGGAACCACTGGAGGTTCCGGCGCGGTGTTCGGCTGAGGGCCGAACTTGGAGCCCTTGGGAGTCTTGCTCCCTTTGCGCCTGGAGTCCGGAAGGTCGCCTTGAGGCGCCTCCAGGACTATCTCCCCCCGGCTCGGTGCCCCTTGAGACAATACCTCGACATTGTCCGTAGGGCGAGGAGAGGAGGCGGTTGGAAGTGACTCACTATTCATATCCGATGAGTCCAAGGAACCGTCCGACGAGGATACGTCGATACGGGCTCGGGGCGGACTGCATGATCATATTCGACGTTAGGAAAAGCAGTGCAATAAAAGTATGCTATGAGTTACTCTGGTATCCGAATACTTACGACTTCGCCAGGGGCTTGGCCCTGAGTAACCACTCGTCTTCGCTGTCGGCGGCGGTGGTGGAACAGTCCGGAAGGAGAGTCCTTCCCTTCTTGGACCCTTCGGCCTCCCCGGTTGGGGCGGCCTTCCTTTTCTTGTCTCCCCCGGCTGGAGGGGGAGAATCTTCATCTTCCTCCTCCTCGTTTTCACGGGAGGAGTGCGTCTCGGAGTTATCGGACGATGAGTCCGATACCACCTGGCGCCGGGAACTCTTTCGGGTTCCCGTGGCCTTCTTCTTGATCTTCTTCTCCGGCACCTCATAAGGAGCCGGAGTCCGCATCTCCGTCAGGAGAGCGTCTGCAGGGTCTTCGGGCAGAGGGGCCGGACAGTCAATCTGCTCCGATGTCTCCACCCAGTCCTGTCAAAGGCATGGGAGCTCAGATCCCGCACATGGTTAAACTATGGAAAATAAATACCCTACGAGATGTACAGAACTTACCGGATTCGCAGGGCGCGTCGCGCTTAGCCCGCGGTCCTCGGTAAGGGGAGGGGGGACCTCGGCGCCCTTGAACAGCACCTTCCAGACGTCCTTATGCGTCGTGTCGAAGAGCTCGCGTAGAGTCTGGTGCTGGGCCGGGTCGAACTCCCATAAGTTGAAAGCCCGTTGTTGACACGGGAGGATCCGGCGGAAGAGCATGACCTGGACTATGTTGACAAGCTTGAGTTTCTTGCCTATCATGTTCCGGATACACTTCTGGAGTCCGTCCAGCTCCACCGATGAGCCCCAGGACAGGCCCTTCTCCTTCCAGGAAGTGAGCCGAGTGGGGATTCCGGATCGAAACTCGGGGGCCGCCACCCAGTTGGTGTCGCGCGGCTCGGTGATGTAGAACCACCCCGATTGCCACCCCTTTATGGTCTCCACGTAGGAGCCCTCGATCCATGTAACGTTGGGCATTTTGCCCACCATGGCTCTGCCGAATTCTGCTTGTTGGCCGCCTACCACCTTCGGTTTGACATTGAAGGTCTTCAGCCACAGGCCGAAGTGGGGCCGGATGCGGAGGAAAGCCTCGCACACGACGATGAACGCCGAGATGTTGAGGATGAAATTCGGGGCCAGATCATGGAAGTCCAGCCCATAATAGAACATAAGGCCGCGGACGAATGGATGGAGGGGAAACCCCAGTCCGCGGACGAAGTGGGTGAGGAAAACCACCCTTTCGTAAGGTTCCGGGGTAGGGACGATCTGCCCCGCGGCTGGCAGCCGGTGCGCGATATCCGCGGCTAAGTATCCGGCCCCGCGCAGCTTTTTGATGTCTCCCTCCGTGACGGAGGAGACCATCCACTTGCCTCCCGCTCCGGACATGTTTGGAGAGGGTTGAGGAGAAGGATGTGGACTTGGGCGCTGGAGCTCGAGTGCGCAAGAATGGATGAGCAAGGAGGAAGAAGGCGTGGGTAGAAAAAGGTGAACCCTTATCCCTTTATAAGGGCGGACGAAACTATGCGCCCCCACCAGCCTGGTAAAACTCGCTTATCCCCCAAGCGCCGTAATTGATGGCGCGGTTGGGTTACCCACGTCCGTATTGATGGGAATCCCGTAATAAGGGGACACGATCTCTGCTTCGACAAGACGTGCCAAGGAAACCGCCTCGCGAAACACGCTGAGGTTGGTTGTGAAAAATGATTCAAATGGTGACCTGGCTGTGGTGTGATGTCACACTGCAGAATGCGTCGGCAGATTAGATTTGTGAAAATATTATTCTCTCTACGGTTGTATGTGGAACTTGTTTTGCAGAGCCGGACACGATCCTCGTGTTCAAAATCTTCTATGAAGTATTCGGAGGAGGAACCCGCCTTGCAATGCCGAAGACAATCTGCGCGCCGGACTCATCGTCATTGAAGCCTGGTTCAGGGGCTACTGAGGGAGTCCTGGATTAGGGGGTATCCGGACAGCCGGATTATATCCTTTGGCCGGACTGTTGGACTATGAAGATACAAGATTGAAGACTTCGCCACGTGTCCAGATGGGACTCTCCTTGGCATGGAAGGCAAGCTTGGCAATACGGATATGTAGATCTCCTTCCTTGTAACCGACTCTGTGTAACCCTAGCCCCCTCCGTGTCTATATAAACCGGAGGGTTTAGTCCGTAGGACCAAGAACAACAATCATACCATAGGCTAGCTTCTAGGGTTTAGCCTCTTCGATCTCGTGGTAGATCAACTCTTGTACTACTCATATTATCAAGAACAATCAAGCAGGACGTAGGGTATTACCTCCATCAAGAGGGCCCGAACCTGGGTAAAACATTGTGTCCCCTGTCTCCTGTTACCATCCGCCTAGACGCACAGTCCGGGACCCCCTACCCGAGATCCGCCGGTTTTGACACCGATAGTTACCGAAGGTTGTTCGGAGTCCCAGATGAGATCCTGGACGTCACAAGGAGTTCCGTAATGGTCCGGAGGTGAAGATTTATATATGGGAAGTCCAGTTTCAGTCGCCGAAATGGTTTCGGGGGTTATCGATATTGTACCGGGACCACCGAAAGGTGTCCGGGGGTCCACCGGGTGGGGCCACCTGCCCTGGTGAGCCTAGTGGGATGAACAAGGGAGGGAACCACCCCCTGGTGGGCTGGTGCGCCCCCCAAGGGGCCCAAGGCACCTAGGATTAGAAACCCTAGGGGTGGGGGCGCCTCCACCTGACTTGGGGGGCAAGTTTCCCCCCCTTGGCCGCCGCCCCTCCCCTGTAGATGGGATCTGGGGGAGCCGGGCCCCTCTCCCCTTCCCCTATAAATAGTGGGGGGTGGGGTGGGAGGGCTGCCACACCCTTCCCCTGGCGCAGCCCTCCCCCTCTCCTACACCTCCTCCTCCTCCACAACGCTTGGCGAAGCCCTGCCGGAGAACCACGAGCTCCATCACCACCACAAAGTCGTGTTGTCGGAGTTCTCCCTCAACTTCTCCTCTCCCCTTGCTGGATCAAGAAGAAGGAGAGGTCCCCGGGCTGTATGTGTGTTGAATGCGGAGGCGCCTTTGTTCGGCGCTTAGATCGGAATCGACCGCGATCTGAATCGCTGCGTTGACGACTCCACCAACCGCGTTCTTGCAACGCTTCCGCTTAGCGATCTTCAAGGGTATGAAGATGCACTCCCTCTCTCTCATTGCTAGAATCTCCTAGATTGATCTTGGTGGCACGTAGGAATTTCTTTAAATTATTGCTACGTTCCCCAACATCGAAATCATGGGTTTGGGCTACACCATCACCCTCATCCTCGAGAATCATATTGTGCAGAATAACACAACATGTCATCAGCTGCTGCAAAGTTTTCGATTCCTACATCATTGCAGCGATTCGCACAATTCCCCAACGAGCTTGAAGCACACCAAATGCCCTCTCCACGTCCTTCCTAGCCACTTCCTGCATTATTGCAAAGTGGATCTGTTTATTGCCACATGACTCAGATATGGTCTTCACAAATGCCGCCCATTGGGGATAGGTACCATCGGCAAGATAGTACCCCATGTTGTAGCCCCAACCGTTGACGG
Organism: Triticum aestivum; assembly: GCF_018294505.1. NCBI lineage: Eukaryota > Viridiplantae > Streptophyta > Magnoliopsida > Poales > Poaceae > Triticum > Triticum aestivum. The sequence goes on along the minus strand of NC_057800.1, from coordinate 107,202,841 downwards.
TGTAGTTGTACGGCGGTGATTCCCCATTGCAAAGCCTACTGAACACCGGAGATCGTTGAAGCACATTGATGTCGTTGTGAGAACCGGGTATTCCAAAGAAAGCATGCCAAATCCATAAGTCATGTGATGCCACCGCTTCTAGTATGATGGTAGCCTCTCTGGTGTGACCTTGATACATTCCCCGCAGACCTTTGGGGCAGTTTTTCCATTGCCAATGCATGCAATCAATTGATCCGAGCATTCCTGGAAACCCCCTTGCCTCTCCAATAGCCAACAACTTCTCCGTGTCATGCACATTTGGTTCTATGAGATACTCTGATCCAAACACCTCAACCACGACGCGGGCAAATTTGACAGTAGTCTTGAGGCACGTGCTCTCCCCCATCCTGACCATCTCACCAACGGCGTCTGCAGCAGTACCAAGTGCAAGGATCGTCAGAGCAGCCGTGCACTTCTGCTTGGCCGAGAAAGAGAGTTGGCCGCATCAATCCTTTCTCAGCTTGAAGTAGTCGCCGTGTGCCTCCACTCCCTCCACAATGCGCAAAACAATGGTTTCCGCATGCGAAAATGGCGATGAAACCATGGATCATCCGGAAAAGCAGGTGTGGGAGCAAAGTAGTCATTGTTTAGTAACTTTGCTCCGGACACTCTATCCCGGTTGATCACTCTTCTCCCTTTGATTAAGCCCTTGAAGTTGAGAATATGATCCACTTGCCGGTCCATTTTCTTTTGCATGCTCATGAGCATGATCATGTCCACTTCTTCATCCGAATTCGACGAATCGAAGAACTCATCTTGATTCCTTTGGTCAAGCTCCGATGATCCGTACTCCTCGTCCGACGAAGCATCGGAATCCATCATTTACCTAACAAAATCACCATAATTCCGGTCGGTCAATGTGTCGAACACATCAAGCACAAGGTGAAGCCCGAGAGTTGCCGGACATACCACGATGGCGTCCGGGCCGGCGACAACGTCCCCCGTGGCGAGGACGGGAGCGCTCTTCCGGAGCTGGTGGCGGAGCTGCGAGTCGGACGACGCGGAGGAGAAAGAACAGAGGAGAGAGCAAATGGATCCGGCAGCTCGGGGGGAGGGGGATTTAGTGCAATTTGGGGTGGGGTCGGTTGTCGGATCCGACGTGGCGGGCGCCCGGGCGCCCCCATATCCGCCCCATATTTGGGCTGAATATGAGGGGTGTCGGTCAGCCCGAACGTTTGAGAGGCCTGCTAGGTCAAATAATCATGACCGGACGGCCTGTTCGGACGTTTGAAACGGGTTTAAGAGGTCTAGTTGTAGATGCTCTAATAAGGCGCAGATGAAACAAAAGATGTAGTACTTGTCATGCTCTTATGTGTCAAAATCAATGGAGCGTGGAGACCATGGCACCGGTCCTTTGTAAAGAACACCTATCGTGTGTGTTCAATGAGGACAAGGACGCCAATACTCGTGGAGCACGCTGAGCCAGAATCATGTCCTCCATTTGACACGTGGACCTATCGCATAATCACACGATGCAGCGAATGTACGGCCCCACTGCCGGCCACCTCGTCCTCACCATCTACCAACCCAGCTGGAGCCTGCACTGGCCCCCAGTATTCAATCTCGACAGATCAGATCACACCAGACTCGCAAACCACACACATAAATAATTTCCTTACCGCCACTAGGCAAGCCAGCCACGATCCCTCCAGTCCACTCCAGCCCTCGCCGGTCGCCGCCACGACCGATCCCGCCATGGCGACGGCGCCGCCGCCGCGGCTCCTCCTCCTCGCCCTGCTCTCCTGCCTGAGCCTCGTCTCCGCCGCCCCGTCGCTCCGGCCGCTCCCGCGCGCCGACGACGACGACGGCCTCGCGCGGGCCACCGGCAGCCCCTCGTCGCCTTCGGGGCGAGGCGTGGGCGCGCGGACGTGCTGGTACACGGTGCAGATCAAGACGAGCTGCTCGTCCCCGGCGCGCACGTCGGACGCGATCAGCCTGGCGTTCGGGGACGTGTACCGCGACGAGGTGTACGCGGCGCGGCTGGGCGGCGCCGCCGGCGCGTTCGACCGGTGCGCCACCGACACGTTCAAGATCGGCGGGCCCTGCGGGTACGGCGTCTGCTACCTCTACCTCCGCCGCGCCGGCCGCACCGGGTGGACGCCCGAGTGGGTGAGGGTGTACGAGCCCACCGCCCCCAGCGCGCCCTCCACCTTCCGCTACGGCGACCCGCTCCCCAACAACGTCTGGTACGGCTTCAACCGCTGCCCGCGCCTCGCCTCCTCCACCTCCACCTCGTCGTCGTCTCCTTCCTCTGGCGCTGGTGCTGCGCAGGCGATGTAGCCATGGTCGGAGCAGGTCGTGCGGCTCGTGTATGTATGATGGTTTGTGGATCGAGTACTACATGTGGATTCATTTCTGCTGTGCGTGAGTGATTGCGGCGTGCGCCTGCAATAATCCCGATCGAGATGAAATGCTATATGGTACCACGAATAAAACCTCTCTGTTTTTTGGAATCATCCATTGTACCCCCCGACATTGGCATGCACCTGCGATGTTGCTACCATTCGACTTGTTTCATCGCGTGAACCATCAAAGCATATGCTTCGCATGAATGTCAACGGATCCACGGCGACGGCGTACACGATGCCAATGATCGATCTGGATCCGCTTCCAAGTCAACAGTCTGTTTGGAGAGGGGAAGACATCCTGCGATGCAACAAAAGTCAAATTTACATGTTTCAAGAAAGGAAAAACGATTCTAACCAGCCGACACGCCGAGTCTTCCGCCGGTCGCGCGCGGGTCGTTAGATCTCGTTAGATACATCCCGATCCAAAGAACCTCGTCGCGCCACGCCCCCGCACCACCCACCGTGAAATCACCCCAGGTGCTTCTAGCATGAGTTTTGTTGCAACAACTGTAGAAAGGGTGCGACTTTCATTTCATAATGAGAGAGAGAGAGAGAGAGGAGCGACTAGAGGGTGACGACTTTGGCAACGGCTGGAGATAGGGAACGGCATCCCTGAGGGAGTCCTGGACTGGGGAGAGGGTCCTCGGGGTGACGGCTCATCTCACATCGGCCGGACTGTTGGGCCACATCGTGTCCGGACCAAAGACCTTTGTGCCTTGGTGTGTACCCCAAGTTAAGGTAGAAGATATGAAGTTTCCTTGATGTAACCGATTATCTATAAACCCTAGTATCCCTGGTGTCTATATATACCAGGAGTTTTAGTCCATAGAGGCTAGGAGAACAATCACCATCCTACTAGCTAGGGTTTATGTGATGCTCCGAGTCCGATGCGCCAGGTGTCTTCCAGTTATTCGCTGTTGTTGCCATGTCATTTATTTGTGTGTTGCATTTTGTCATGTCATCATCCGCATTGCATCCGCATGTTTTCAAAACTCACGTCCGTCCCGGTCTCCCCGTTCCTTCTGTTGTTCGTTCTGAGCCCAGACACACTTGCACGCGCCCGCGGCACGTCCGAAATAGTATTTTTATAAGTGGCCGGGAAATGTTCCCGGAATCGGTTGAAAGTTGGCATGCAGTGTTTTTATGTTGTCAGTAGGCAGCCTGCCAAGTTTCACCGCATTCGAAGTTTGTTTGATGCCCCAACAGATAACTATAGCGACAATATAGTTGGTCAAACGTCGGACATTTCCGGTCTCCAGAAATAGTCACAGGACTGCACTCCTTCCCCTCTCATCTCAGCCCAACCCTCTCTACAATACTCATACCCCCCGCGCGCGTCCGAAAGCTTTCCCGGATCCGACCCGCTCAGTCATCACCGATGGGTCCGGATCATCCCCTAACATCTATAAAATATCTTCGTTTTCTTAATTGGACTTCCTAACCTATTTATTCTCGCCCGTCCGATTACGATCGGAGGGACCGAGTAGCCCTAAGCTAACCCTTCCTATATATATAGGTCCAAACCCTAGTCTAGGCAGTCCCATCCATCCAATCCCTTACCCGCCGCCGCCACTCTCTCTCTCTCTCTTGGGATCCTCCTAGATCCCCTCCTCACAAACCCATGCACAGCCAGCCACCTTCCCAGATCCATCAACCATCCACCCATCTGGAGCCGTCAGATCGGCATCCAATGGCTCATGTGCCCCAGTTCGTCTGATCCAACAGCCCCGATCCAGCCTCCCAGCACAGCCATGCTCGAGCGCTCCCGAGGCCGAGCTCCTCCAACCTCACGACCCCGCGGCCCCCGGTGAACCTCGCCGCCGGCAACCACCACCACCAGCCAACAAGATGAGCACCTGCCGCACCCTTCCTCCCCTGCTCCTTTCCCTTCCTTCTTTTCCCTCTCTCTCTTACGCGTTCAAGCTCTCTCTTTGTTCTCTTATTCACAGGGAACCGAGCCTCCATGGCGCCGCCACCTCGTCCCCGTCGTCCTTCATCTCGTCGCCGCCCCGTGCCCATGTCGCCACTGCCGCTGACCTGCTCGCCTCCTCTGCTTCGCCCTTGCGCGAGGAGGATGACCTAGCGCCAAGTTCCTCTTCGACCCCCTCATGCGGACCCCGACGCCACCTCTTTCTGTCGTCGCCGGCAACCAGCAGGTCAGGTCGCCGTGCCCTGCCTCCTCTTCTTCGCGTTCTGCTTCTTCCCGCCGTCTTCTCTCCGTCGTTCTCTCTGTTGTTTTTCTTCAGGTAACAGCAACCTACATGGCCTCGCCTCTTCTTCGAGCAGCGCCATCGCCGGAGTTCCTCGTCGCCGGGACCCCGACCCTCGGACTACCCGAATCCGCCGCGCCCGCTGGTCCCTACCCTTGCATCGTGCCCCTGCTTCCATCTCCGTCGCTGCCGGCTGCATCGAGCAGCAGCAGCGAGCGCGTCGCTCGGCCGTGTGCTGCTCGCGTTAACCATTCCTCGGCCCGGCTCTCTAGATCCGGCCCAAGCTGCTCCCCTCGCCCGGCCTGCCTGCCTTTCCACCGACCTGGGCTTCAGCCCGTGGTGAGCAGCCCAGCCGATCCAGATTTCGGCCCGTGATGTGTTTTTTCGTGGACGAATTTGCTAATTGTCCCGAGACTGCCAGTTTTACAGAAAACCCTTCGCACTGCATGCATTTAATAACTCACAAACCATGCATCATATTAAAATAACTTATATATGTAAAATGCTTAGAATTTGTGTAGATTCATATTATGCAACTTTCATCCATGTTAAAATTGTTAAAAATGTTGTTTGTTTAATTTTGCATAAATGCCATGTTAAAATGGCTTAATTCATAACTAGATAACTGTAACTCGGATTTTAATAAACTTTATATGTAAATGGGGTAGAAAAATGCCTAGTTTAACATGGTGCACTCATCTTGCATGTTTAACAACTCTAAAATATGGTTTAGGGCAGAACAGTACCAACCTTAAGATATGCACATGGGGATTTTCTGGAATTGTTGTTTGTTGTTCCGGCCTCATTTAAACTTGCCTAAATTGATAGTTTTCATATGCTTCACCCCTTGCCATGTTTAATAACATTTAATATTGTTGGGTACATAAACGAGAGAGAACTAAGTAATTTGTAACTCGTTGCATATTGAGCTCCACTTAATTTGTAGTATTGTTTGTCCACTTTGCCATGCCATGTTTCATTAAATCGGACATGCATCATACTTGGTTGTGCATCATGCCATGTTTATGTGATGGTTGTTTACTATGTTGCTTCCTTCTTTCCGGGTTGCTTCTCTCGTTAGCTTCGGTTTCGTACCAAAGTTGTGAGGATTCGTTCGACTATGTCTGTTTGTCTTCTTCATGGACTCGTTCTTCTTCCTTGCGGGATCTCAGGCAAGATGATCATACCCTCGCAATCACTTCTATCTTTGCTTGCTAGTTGTTCGCTCTATCGCTATGTCGCGCTACCTACCACTTGTTATATCATGCCTCTCACATTGCCATGTCAAGCCTCTAACCCAGCTTCCTAGCAAAGCATTATTTGGCTATGTTACCGCTTTGCTCAGCCCCTCTTATAGCGTTGCTAGTTGCAGGTGAAGTTGAAGTTTGTTCCATGTTGAAACATGGATATGTTGGGATATCACAATATCTCTTATTTAATTAATGCATCTATATACTTGGTAAAGGGTGGAAGGCTCTGCCTTATGCCTGGTGTTTTGTTCCACTATTGCCGCCCTATTTTCCGTCATACCGGTGTTATGTTTCTTGATTTTGCGCCCCTAACACGATGAGGGGTATGGGACCCTCTTGACAGTTCGCTTTGAATAAAACTCCTCCAGCAAGGCCCAACCTTGGTTTTACATTTGCCTAACAACCTATTGCTTTTCCCTTGGGAGTCGCGCTCCCGAGGGTCATCTTTATTTTAACCCCCCCCCCCGGGCCAGTGCTTCTCTAAGTGTTGATCCGAAACGGGCAGCCTGCGGGGCCACCTCGGTGAAACTTGAGGGTTGGTTTTACTCGTAGCTTGTCCCATCTGGTCCGCCCTGAGAACGAGATATGTGCAGCTCCTATCGGGATTTGTCGGCATAGTCGGGCGGTCTTGCTGGTTTAGTTTTACCATTGTCGAAATGTCTTGTGCACCGAGTCTGATCGGGTGTCCCGCGATGGAGGATTGTCTTTGCGGATCGTGAGCTTGTGATGGGCTAAGTTGGGACACCCCTGCAGGGTATAAACTTTCGAAAGACGTGCCCACGGTTATGTGGCAGATGGATATTTGTTAATATCCGGTTGTAGAGAACTTGACACTTGACTTAATTAAAATGCATCAACCATGTGTGTAGCCGTGATGGTCTCTTTTCGGCGGAGTCCGGGAAGTGAACACAGTCTTGTGTTATGTATGAATGTAAGTAGTTTCAGGATCACTTCTTGATCACTTCTAGCTTCTTGACCGTTGCGTTGGTTCTCTTCTCGCTCTTATTTGCGTATGTTAGCCACCATACTTGCTTAGTGCTTGCTGCAGCTCCACCTCATTACCTTATCCTACCCATCATCTTAAATAGTCTTGATCTCGCGGGTGTGAGATTGCTGAGTCCTCGTGACTCACGGATACTTCCAAACAATTGCAGGTGCCGATGATGCCAATGCAGGCGATGCAACCGAGCTCAAGTGGGAGCTCGATGAAGATCTTGGTCGTTGTCATCTTTTCCGGTTGATCAGTAGTGGAGCCCAGTTGGGACGATCGGGGATCTAGCATTTGGGGTTGTCTTCTTTTATTTTGGTTCCATAGTCGGACCTTGATTGTACTCTGGATGATGTATGTTTACTTGTTATTTGTGTGAAGTGGCGATTTTAAGCCAACTCTTTATCCCTATCTTATTCAGTACATGGAATTGTGTGAAGATTACCCCTCTTGCGACAAAACCACCATGCGGTTATGCCTCCAAGTCGTGCCTCGACACGTGGGAGATATAGCCGCATCGTGGGCGTTACAGTTTAGTTCCTCTGATCCCGAGGTAGATCAACTCTGTAACTCTCATATACACAAGCAATACAATCAAGTAGGACGTAGGGTATTACCTCCTAGAGAGGGCCCGAACCTGGGTAAATATCATGCTCTGCGTCCCTTATTCCCCATAGATTCAAGATCCACGGTTCGAGACCCCCTAACCGAGATCCGCCAGTTCTGACACCAACATTGATTGTTTCATTGAGAGTTCCGTTGTCGGATCGACGAAAGGATCGATGGCCACCGATGCCAGGGACGTCTCATCCCCTGGCTGGGCTCTTGCGCCCAGTGACGTTAAGACGCATACTAATCCATCCAGTCCCCTTGGCCAGTATCGAAGTTTCACCCTCGGACAGAGAATCAGGTTTGGGAGCCTAGAGTTCACCGCTGATCGTCAAGGAGACCTTACTCTTGCTAAGCCATCATCTCCCCTCTGACCCCGACGCTTTGACTTTGTAGGCGAAGACCGATGATATACGAAATCTGGCCCTAGACCCGGATTCCGCCAATTCGTAGGCCGAACACCGTCTGGACACTGTCTCGAACAAATTCGGACCGGCCTCACTTCGAATCAGCCCAGAATACTCGGGAAGCATGGACCTCGCGGACCTCTCTAAAGGAAATATGCCCTAGAGGCAATAATAAAGTTGTTATTTATATTTCCTTATATCATGATAAATGTTTATTATTCATGCTAGAATTGTATTAACTGAAAACTTAGTACTTGTGTGAATACATAGACAAAATAGAGTGTCCCTAGTATGCCTCTACTTGACTAGCTCGTTAATCAAAGATGGTTAAGTTTCCTGACCATAGACATGTGTTGTCATTTGATGAACGGGATCACATCATTAGAGAATGATGTGATGGACAAGACCCATCCGTTAGCTTAGCATAATGATCGTTAAGTTTTACTGCTATTGCTATCTTCATGACTTATACATATTCCTTTGACTATGAGATTATGCAACTCCCGAATACCGGAGGAACACCTTGTGTGCTATCAAACGTCACAACGTAACTGGGTGATTATAAAGATGCTCTACAGGTGTCTCTGAAGGTGTTTGTTGGGTTGGCATAGATCAAGATTAGGATTAGTCACTCTGAGTATCGGAGAGGTATCTCTGGGCCCTCTCTGTAATGCACATCACTATAAGACTTGCAAGCAATGTGACTAATGAGTTAGTTGCGGGATGATGTGTTACAGAATGAGTAAAGAGACTTGCTGGTAAAGAGATTGAACTAGGTATGAAGATACCGACAATCTAATCTCGGGCAAGTAACATATCGATGACAAAGGGATAACATATGTTCTTATTGCGGTTTGACCGATAAAGATCTTCGTAGAATATGTAGGAACCAATATGGGCATCCAGGTTCTGCTATTGGTTATTGACCGGAGATGTGTCTCGGTCATGTCTACATAGTTCTCGAACCCGTAGGTCTGCACGCTTAATGTTCGATGATGATTTGTATTATGAGTTATGTGTTTTGGTGACTGAAGTTTGTTCGGAGTCCTGGATAAGATCACGGACATGACGAGGAGTCTCAAAATGGTCGAGAGGTAAAGATTCATATATTGGAAGGTTATATACGGACACCGGAATTGTTCCGAAGAGGTTCGGGGATTTTTTGGAGTACCGGGAGGTTACCGGAACCCCCCGGGAAAGTTAATGGGCCTCATGGGCCATAGTGGAGAGGAGGAGGCAGGCCACGGGAGGTGGCCCTCCCAAGCCAATCCGAATTGGACAAGGGGTGGGGGCGCTCCCCCCATTCCTTCTCCCTCTCCACCTCTTTCCCCTTCCCCCCTCTTCGTTGGAAGGAAGGGGGGAGCCGACTAGGACTAGGAGTCCTAGTGGGCCTCCCCCCACTTGGTGCGCCCCCTAGGGCCGGCCGGCCTCCCCTCTCCTCCTTTATATACGGGGGCGGGGGCACCCTAAAGACACATAAATTGTTCTCTTAGCCATGTGCGGTGCCCCCCTCCACAGTTTACTCCTCCGGTCAAAGCATCGTAGTGCTTAGGCGAAGCCCTGCGCGATCACATCACCATCACCATCACCACACCGTCGTGCTGACGGAACTCTCCCTTGACCCTCTGCTGGATCAAGAGTTCGGGGGACGTCATCGAGCTGAACGTGTGCTGAACTCGGAGGTGTCGTACGCTCGGTACTAGATCAGTTGGATAGTGAAGACGTTTAACTACATCAACCGCATTAACCTAATGCTTCCGCTTTCGGTCTACGAGGGTACGTGTACACACTCTCCCCCTCTTGTTGCTATGAATCTCCTATATAGATCTTGCGTGATGATAGGATTTTTTTTGAAATTGCATGCTACGTTCCCCAACACTCATGTCCGCAAACAATCTTTAGATCGGATCCGGGCCATGGGAGTCTCCGACGGTCAATCCTCGGTCTATGACTGGATTGGGCTCAAACCTGGCAACATGGAAATTCACACCCCGCCCATCACGCACTTCGTTGCCACCATTGAAGAATTTGCCGAAGGATCGCTCTCGCCGAAGCTCACAACAAGTTACATCCGGATCAACGATCGGGCTTCAAGCCTCGAAGAAGGTCCAGAGCCAAACTCTGATCTAAAACACGACCCTAAGTCTCTGACGCCACCCGCTGATAGTACGGATGCCGGACCCAACACGTCATGTGCTTCAGGGGTCGCGGATACTACCACCAGAGTTCCGGAGACGCAACTCGGGGCAATACGGAATTTCCTCCCACCCAGCACCCACGTCGCGTACTCCCCAGACAATTTGGGTCCTCCAAACATCTGGGATTTTATGTACGTGAAGCAGCATCCTAGAGAGATGGTCCATCACTATTGGGCTAGATTCCTCTTGGTAAAATAAAAAAAATCACAAGCTATCGTGACCAAGACATAATTGTGGCCTTTCGGTCAAACTGTCGAGACGAAGGGATTTTAAATGCCCTCTCCCATCGACGCGTGCAAAGCCTCACCGAATTACCAGGCCTGGTAAAAAAATATTGCGCCATGGAGAGCACCTGGAAGGAACAACAAATGCGCGTGGAGTCAAACCACGCCGAATAGTAAAGTGCAATCCGGGACAAGCATACATATGCATGACGGTCGCTTGAGGATGAGCTTGCCAAAAAAAGAAACAGATCCCTCACTAGACCCAGATCAGTCCTGGACGAGCTACTGGATAAGCCATGTCCCATACACTCGGCCCTGTTAAACACACAAATCCAACTCACAGGCTTCGAGCTTGTTGGGTGATTAGACAGGTCACCAAGAGCGACGAAGCTATAATCCACCTTTGAACTCCCAGTAGGGGATCAAACCCACCTCCATTCAATGACAATACACTACAAAAAAATACACTTCCGTGATGATATGTATTTGTCACAGTAGGTCACATTTTCTGTCATGCATGTACATTCATGATGATTTTATGACAGAATCAAGATAGTCATACCTGTGCTATCGTAGAAGTGTTCCATGACATTACCAAAATTGTCATCACGAAAGTGTCCACTTCCATGATGAGAAATCGCGCGTCACAGAAGTGCTTTCGTCAAGGGTCACCGACACATGGCATCCACCGTAACGGAACGCTGTTAAGCTATCGGGTCCGGTTTTGGATCCGATAAACCGTTAACAGCCCCGGCCAATGGGGATTTTCCACATGTAAAATCATCATTGGCTGGAGGAAACACGTGTCGGCTCACCGTTGGGACATATGTCATCCACTCATTGGACCCAAGGCGCCTATGATACGTCGACACGTGGCACGACCCAACAGAGGTGCATTCCTGTGAAAAGGCCTACCCATTTGACTTGGTCAAAAGGTGGCGGGCTGACCCACGGAAAGCCTGTTAACAACATGTTCGCATATAGCCCATTTACAACCTACTAACTCACGGCCCGTTACGGCCTACCAGAATTAGGCCCAGTAGCGTCATCTGGGGCGTCCAATATGATTCCAGCCTGTTTTAACTTCCGGCCCATGTATGGCCCATGACGTATTTCGGCCCATGTATGGCCCATGACGTATGAGTCTCTTTGTAACTCTTGGCCCATTAATGGCCCGTGGTGAAACCGGCCCGTAATGAACAGTGTATCGCTTTATACCCATTAGCGGCCCATTATTCCATTGGGTCGTTTCTAGCCCGTGTTACCTTTCGGCCTTCTCCGGGCCCATTTATTCTTGGGCTCATTTCCAGCATTCGGTTACTTACGGCCCATTACTGGCCTTTTCTGCTTGTGGGCCAAATTCAGCCCATGGATACAGTCGGCCCGTTTGTGGCCCGTTAATTTTTTGGGCCATTTTCATAGCATCATCAAATACGGCCTATTAACGGCCCATTATGGTCAGCCCATAAAACGTACGATTTCCACTCTAGCTCGTTTACGGCCCCTTATATGACCCGTACAAGGCCCATAGATGAGACGGCCCGTAGAAGGGCCATGGATCCTACGGGACGTAGAAGGCCCATTGACCCGATGGCCCATAGAAGGCCCATGGATCCGATGGCCCATAGAAGGCCCATGGATCCGACGGCCCATAGAAGGCCCATGGATCCGATAGCCGATAGAAGGCCCATGGATCCGACAGCCCATAGAAGGCCCACGGATCCGACGACCATAGAAGGCCATGGATCGTCCATCCCGTAGATGGCTCATGGATCGTACGGCCTGTGGAGGGCCATGGTCACTACAACTTTTGGGCGAGTTGGCCCCCGTTTGAACGATATAGCATATTCAAAGAATTATCCTACTCTATACTATCACCTCTAAAAACATACACTATACAATAAAGAGACTAAGGCATAGAAACATAGAATAATCCTACACTATACAATAAAGAAATTACAGCCGTTATACCCACTGGCATTATGGTTCGGCACCAGTGATAATAAAGCATACACAAACAACAAATTACATACACTAGGCAAATACATCTCATACATCATGGACCGCATCAACATAACTTACCATTTGAACTATAATCTCTTCAGAAAATAGTATTGGCAAGATTTAGATAGCACAAATTTCAGTCTGCAAAATCTCCAATTCCTTCATTGTTACCTCAGTGTCTTGTTTCATTTTTGACTCCTGCATCTAATACCTGCATGTCCAGACTCAACTTGTTGATTGTACATTGAGAATCATGTACACATTGTCTTGCCACCTCTAGTTGATGCTCGAGAACATCAGCACATTCCAATTCCAATCCATAATCATTCGGTAACAACCCTGCCGCACTGCTCGCAGATCTTTGTGTTGATGTCACTTCATCCTGAAATATAGTTACAACAGTGAAGCGAGGAAGACAGACTATTTTGTACATGGCAAAATAGGACTAACAATAATGCTACACGTCATGAATCATAAGCAGGTGATATTTTAAAAATTATAAAAAGGTAGTCTATGCAGCCTGCATACAGAAATCTCTCTTAGCTCACCAGAGGAGCATGATGTTGGGGCCCAATCCAAAACACAGACATGTTACAAATTTAGACAGCACATTGCGTAGAAGTAAGCAAGCAGTTGGCCATTCTATAGCTCAATTAAAGTCTTAGGGAGCATAATGAACATCAGAGGGTTTCATACAAACATACTACAACAAGCAAAACTATGCAATCATTAGCCTAGTATAAAGTAGATTGTGAGCCTCATGCAATAATAGTTGGTTAATAGACTTCAAAGCTTCAGGCACACTTCGGCAGAGTAATTAAATGGTAAGGCCTTTAATTATGTCAACTAATAGTTATACAAGTACCTAACATCAGGCATCATTCTTTGGGCATCTCATTAACCGAGCACAAATAAAGCAATTGAACAGAGCAATATGCCCGAAACAAACAAGGAATTGAACTGTTGAGTTGGATACAGTGACTTACCTTAACAGGTTGAAGAGGCTTAGCGCAACTCCTACTTCTCTTGCAAGGCTCCTTCCTAACATCTTGTACTTGGAAATACTCAATCTTATCTTCATTGCACCCCCTCTGCAAGGTGACACAAACTAGTTACTCATCTCCTTGGAAGATAAATATGCATACTTTCCAGTCTGTGAACACAAAAGGATGAGACTATAACAAAACAACACCACATAATGAAATATGCCGCATCTCTTGCACTTGCACACAATGAAATGAGCATTTACTATGTCTGCACTATGTAAAAACTAGGCATACCTTCGAACTGGATCTCCAGGCACTCTTGGAGGGCCTACTTTAGTGTACAACCAAACCTTTATGTCACCTATGAGTTAGAAAAGGCCCCACTACATCAGCCCTTAGTGTTTAAATCGTCGACAAGCTCTGTTAGAGTGTTAGGTCAAGAACTTCAAGTAATCAAAGTAAACAGTCCTAGTATGGCTGGCTGATGCAAACAAGCAATTGAACAGATGTGTGAGCAAATCTTACATATCAAGAAAAGAAGGAAAGAAGGTGGCTTAAAGACCATCACTTGACTGACCAGATTTAAGGGGCATTTAAACATCATGTGCAACGTATGAACTAAGATGAACATTGCATATTCCATATTCTACAATGTAATGCACATGTATTAGGTTATGCCCTATATGATGATGCCTAAATGTACACTATAGCAGGCATGAGTGATTCATCATTGCATGCACAATTGAATTGCAGGTTAAGGGCCAGTTCTATTCTACCTTTTCAGAGCTTATTGTCAAAATAAGCCATAAAAGATGTAAAGAAGTCATTTTTGAGTTATGGTCTTGGGCTTAACTAATTTCGCTTTGGAGGGGGGTATTTCGGGTAGAACCTCACAAAAAATTTAAGGGAAGGGGAATAGTGAAATGACTCTGTTGTCTGCCTATATTACACTCAAAATGCAACTGTTGATGCCCGCATCACACCTAACCCTCAAGTAAAAACAAACACACAAGCGTTCATTGCCCTGCCCACTTGTATATCCTCTCCCCTTTCCCTCTACCTTGATCCCCTGCGTAAAACACTAGGGTTCCTCCAGCGAGCCGTCGCCAGTGGTCCCATCTGGCCTGGTCCTCGATGATGCTCTGTCCAGCTAGGCTACATGGCCGGTGGGTAGGGACAAATCTCCCTGGCTGCTCCTCCCTTGGGTGTCGCCTCTCATTCTCATGGTCTCAAGCAGCTGCTCCACTATGGTTCGTCCAACGCACTACTCCGGCAGGCGCTGCACAACTACGGCTGATGCCCCACTGCGGAAGAAGGCACCTTATTCCCCCTGCCCCCTCCCAGGCCATGGCCTTGAGGTGTTGTTGAAGGATGAGCTCATCCAACAAGGTGAGGATCTCCTCTGAATTTTTGCCAAATTTTCATTCTGATCCACTATACGATGAATTTCTATGAGCTGCTCCTGCTGCTGCTATATGATGAATTGCTATGAGCTACTGCTGCTATATGATGAATTGCTATGAGCTGCCGCTGCTACTATATGATGAATTGCTATGAGCTACTGCTGCTATACGATGAGTTGCTATAAGCTGCTCCTGCTGCTGCTGTATGATGAATTGCTATGAGCTGCTCCTGCTGATGCTATACGATGAATTGCTATGAGCTGCTCATGCTGCTGCTATATGATGAATTGCTATGAGCTGCTGCTGTTGCTGCTATATGATGAATTGCTATGAGTTGCTCCTGCTGCTGCTATATGATGAATTGCTATGAGCTACTCCTGCCGCTGCTATATGATGAATTGCTATGAGCTGCTGCTGGTATATGATGAATTGCACACTGCTGCTGCTGCTGTATGATGAGTTGCTATGAGCTGCTGCTGCTATATGTTGCTTTCAGGTGGTGTTGCTATATGATAATAACCAGCCACTTGGACCATCGAATTTCAATAAATAATTGTTCTTCATTTAAATGTGGGTCATGCATTCTTCGTTTAAATTAGGCAATGGGATCTCTATATAAACATTGACCAAAGTAGATTGTGCCAACTAGATGATATCTTTGTATTTGCATTTTGAGCAAATAGTGATGGTCTGTTTTCCTATCATATTAATTACTGCACTGGGTTCAATTTTGTGATGTTTGCAAGTCAAATTAATTTTCATATGGGCATCAAAATGAAAAAAATATAATGCAATCTAGACTTTTCACTGATCATACCAAAGATAAGCTGAAACCGCAATGAAAAGAACTGGTTGGCTTATTACATGGAGCTTATATTCACAGGTGCTTATTTTCTTAGGATAACTCGTAATAACTGTCCCTAAGAAACTTGGCCAATAGAACTGACAAACAAATAACATGTCACGATGATTGCAATGGAGGAGTGACGTACCATAGCACAATGTATAGGCTCACAACTGGCTCTCCTTTTTTTGCGACGTTCCATGAAATTGCCACATACATCTTGTACTTTTTCATTGTGTAACCCTATCTGCAAGTTGACACGGCTAATTTTAGACATCTCTACATGATAATACATTGCATATCCCTTGCGCATATTTAAACCACCAATTAATGATTGTGTGCGTAGCATAAACTAGCCATGACTCTGTGTGCTGGACTAGCAGGCACTCTAAGGGAGCCTAATGTAGTGCACTGTAATTCCTACATGCCACCTACAATTTTGTGTAATGTACTGCCTCTGTTCCTAAATATATTTCTATGTAGAGATTCCAGTATGGACCACATACATATGTATATAGATGCATTTTCGAGTGTAGATTCATTCATTTTGCTCCGTATGTAGCCTATAGTGGAATATCTAGAAAGACTTATATTTAGGAATGAAGGGATTACTGGTCGCACTTACAAAGGGATTACTGGTCGAAAATCCTAGCAAAGCACGCTAGCAGGCACAAAACAATACAAGAGAGAGACGCACTTACAAGATCATAGCAATGCCTCGGTCCAGGATCTTGGTTGGCCAAGCTGTTAAATCTAGAAGAAACATCATCCTTGTAGTTTTTGCCAGCTGCATAACAGGTAACAGCAACCTGTTAGTATATTTGAAGTACATCGGGCAGGTGATGTTGGACGGGTTTAAAGGCAACAAGTACCTAGGCCGTGGCGGGTGCTTGGCATCTTGCTAGATGGTGGGAATCAGGTTTGAAACGTCAAGGGTGATGACCATGTGCTGGCTGTCGGGGTCCGCTAAGGAGATCTTGAACCGTCGAGTAGGGTGTTTGTGGAGCGGCTCCGGTAGGGTGGACTACGGTGTGGGCGAAGCGGATCTGTGGCCGTGGACGAGGGCGTAGGTGAAGTTTCTCCGGTGGTTGGGTTAAGGATGGTGTCAACGATGCGGATCTGCGGCCATGGATGGGGAGTCAGAAGCTGCTCCGGTAGGTTGGATGAGGGTGCGAGGAAGTGAATCTGATGCTGTGGACTTGTGAGTTGGCAAAGCGTCCCCAGTAGGGTTGAGAATGATATAGGCGAAGCTACTACGGTGGGGTTGACGATGGTGTCGGCGAAGCGGCTCCAGTAGGGTTGAGGAAGGTGTCGGCGAAGAGGATCAGAGGCCGTCGACGGGGGCATCGGTGGGGCGGCTCCGGGGGGTGTGGACGAAGCGTCTCCGGTGGGGAGTACGAATGAGCTGCTACATATGCGCTACGGTTGATGAGAGTACCGACGAAGCAGATCTGGCGCCGTGGACAAGGCCGGCACTGAATGGGCTGTGGTACAATGGTGGATGAGCAGTCTACTTGTTTCTAGGGGAGGTGGGAGGGGTAGATGCGGCCGCAGAAGCAGATCCAGTGAGGTGGACACCGCTGGCAGTGAATGGGCTCTGGTACGCCGGTGGATGAGCAGTCTAGGGTATCGAGAGGGGAGGGGTGAAAGGCCGATGAAGTACGGACGACGTGATGTGAGATGCTCTATTGCTGTGGAGTTAGTCGGTTTTGCGGGAGGGGGAGAGGAAATGGGGGTGCCGTGTAGTGGGGGGAACCGGAAGTTACCAAAGCAGCCCCGACCTATTATGTAGATGAGGGCGGTATTGTAACTGTTGGTCCCCGTGAACCAAGGACAAAAGGGGAATTTCGCATGCTAAAGACTAAGGTGGCAGAAATTTTAGAAGGAGGCGGGAGATTTTGCCGCCCGCGGGATCGTTTGTATCCAGTTTCAACTAATTTTGGACCGTGCTAGCGGGAAGGTCATGCGAGACTGTGTACACGGGGCACGCGTCAGCAGTTAATAACCGGTGTGAAGTCCACCCCGGAAAAAAGACAATAACTCGGGATGATGGGCGATAACTTGGACGTTCACACGGGCGCGACCAATCGTGCAGGTGTAGTGGCGCGTTCACAAAAAAGGGATCAAACGCTCAACCTATGTATTTCTCGTGTAAATAGATAATTTAGTGCAATTGGTTATTTACTTTAAACATAATGCATTGACGTGTTAGTGTAGATGTGCACAAAAAGAAATGGATACTGTAGTCCGCTACTTAAAAGTGTTACCTCATATGATTACATAGCCTCCATTTCATAAATTGCGTACCCGTTGAATTCATATATGAATATTACATATATTAAATATTACATATATTACTTCATAATAGAACCTTAAATCATCCAAGACTAATGATTTTGAATGCAAGAGTAACAATGGTGCATGTACATGATAGCTACATTGGTTGTTTGAAGAAACATCACTATAACTTTGGCATGCACAACTGAAAAGGTTTATTTAAATAGAAAAAATGTGATATGTGAGTGTCCAATATTTATACCGTTGAATCAATATTGTACCTTTGGCCACGATACGAAGTAGATATTGATTTATGTTCAAGCGATGCACGTCCACGATCGCTAGATAGTGATACGTGAATGAATTGTGCAATCTCTCTCACACGCATACATATCTCATTTTCCTGTGGGCATCGGAATCACACACGCGCACTTCCTGTATTTCTCTCCCTCCGTCAAGGTTAGAATTCATCTTTCTACCCCATCCTACAAGTCTCTCACACAGAAACACACACGCTCTCTCTGTCGAACACGCCCACCCCTTTAATTCCGCCCACCCACTGCCACTAATGTCTCAAAGTATAATAATGTCTCTCACACATATGCCTAAGGTTAACTCGAATTCCGGAACCATATGAATACATACAATGGGATTCCAGTAGAGCACCTTTTGTTTTGAGATTTCACTCTCTCTCTATCACACACACACACACACACACACACACACGCGCGCGCGCGCGCGCATTCTTTCTTGCTTCATTTTTTCCGACACTTGCATGCACACCGTTTTGTTTATCTTTGTGATGCTTTAAGTATGTGCTACCTCTTGAGCACTTGTGTTGGTTTTCCCTTGAAGAGGAAAGGGTGATGCAGCAAAGTAGCGTAAGTATTTCCCTCAATTTTTGAGAACCAAGGTATCAATCCAGTAGGAGGCCACGCACAAGTCCCTCGCACCTACACAAACAAATAAATCCTCGCAACCAACACGATAAGGGGTTGTCAATCCCTACATGGTCACTTACGAGAGTGAGATCTGATAGATATGATAAGATAATATTTTTGGTATTTTTATGATAAAGAGAAATAAAAGATGCAAGTAAAATAAATGGCAAAGGAAATAACTAAGTATTGGAAGATTAATATGATGGAAGATAGACCCAGGGGCCATAGGTTTCACTAGTGGCTTCTCTCAAGAGCATAAGTATTCACGGTGGGTAAACAAATTACTGTTGAGCAATTGACAGAATTGAGCATAGTTATGAGAATATATAGGTATGATCATGTATATAGGCATCACGTCCGAGACAAGTAGACCGACTCCTGCCTGCATCTACTATTATTACTCCACACATCGACCGCTATCCAGCATGCATCTAGAGTATTAAGTTCATAAGAATAGAGTAACACTTTAAGCAATATTGACATGATGTAGAGGGATAAACTCATGCAATATGAAATAAACCCCATGTTATTATCCTCGATGGCAACAATACAATATGTGCCTTGCTGCCCCTACTGTCACTAGGAAAGGACACCGCAAGATTGAACCCAAAGCTAAGCACTTCTCCCATTGCAAGAAAGATCAATCTAGTAGGCCAAACCAAACTAATAATTCAAAGAGACTTGCAAAGATAACCAATCATACATAAAAGAATCCAGAGAAGATTCAAATATTGTTCATAGATAAACTTGATCATAAACCCACAATTCATCGGTCTCAACAAACACACCGCAAAAGAAGATTACATCGAATAGATCTCCAGAAGAGAGGGGGAGAACTTTGTATTGAGATCCAAAAAGAGAGAAGAAGCCATCTAGCTAATAACTATGGACCAGTAGATCTGAGGTAAACTACTCACACTTCATCGGAAGGGCTATGGTGTTGATGTAGAAGCCCTCTGTGATCGATGTCCCCTCCGGCGGAGCTCCGGAAAAGGCCCCAAGATGGGATCTCGTGGATACAGAAAGTTATGGTAGTGGAATTAGGGTTTTGGCTCCGTATGTGGTAGTTTGGGGGTACGTAGGTATATATAGGAGGAAGGAGTACGTCGGTGGAGTAACAGGGGGCCCACGAGGGTGGAGGGCGTGTCCAGGGGGTAGGCGCGCCCCTACCTCATGGCCTCTTGGTTGATGTCTTGACATAGGGTCCAAGTCCTCTGGATCATGTTCGTTCCGAAAATCACGTTCCCGAAGGTTTAATTCCGTTTGGACTCCGTTTGATATTCTTTTTCTACGAAACCCTAAAATCGGCAAAAAACAACAATTCTGGGCTGGGCCTCCGGTTAATTGGTTAGTCCCAAAAATAATATAAAAGTGTATAATAAAGCCCAATAATGTCCAAAACAGAATATAATATAGCATGGAACAATAAAAAATTATACATACGTTGGAGACGTATCAAGCACCCCCAAGCTTAATTCCTGCTCGTCCTCGAGTAGGTAAATGATAAAAATAGAATTTTTGATGTGGAATGCTACTTGGCATAATTTCAATGTAATTCTTCTTAATTGTGGTATGAATATTCAGATCCGAAAGATTCAAGACAAAAGTTCAATATTGACATAGAAATAATAATACTTTAAGCATACTAACTAAGCAATTATGTCTCTTCAAAATCACATGGCCAAAGAAAGTTATCCCTACAAAATCATATAGTCTGGCTATGCTCTATCTTCACCACACAAAGTATTTAAATCATGCACAACCCCGATGACAAGCCAAGCAATTGTTTCATACTTTTGGTGTTCTCAAACTTTTTCAATCTTCACGCAATACATGAGCGTGAGCCATGGACATAGCACTTTAGGTGGAATGGAATGGTGGTTGTGGAGGAGACAAAAAGGGGGAAGATAGTCTCACATCAACTAGGCGTATCAACGGGCTATGGAAATGCCCATCAATAGATATCAATGTGAGTGAGTAGGGATTGCCATGCAACGGATGCACTAGAGCTATAAGTGTATGAAAGCTCAACAAAAGGAACTAAGTGGGTGTGCATCCAACTCGCTTGCTCACGAAGACCTAGGGTATTTTGAGGAAGCTCATCATTGGAATATACAAGCCAAGTTCTATAATGAAAAATTCCCACTAGTATATGAAAGTGATAACATAGGAGATTCTCTATTATGAAGATCATGGTGCTACTTTGAAGCACAAGTGTGGTAAAAGGATAGTAGCATTGTCCCTTCTCTCTTTTTCTCTCATTTTTTTATTTGGGCCTTTTTATGGCCTCTTTTTTTTGGGCTTCTTTGGCCTCTTTGTTTTTTCGTCCGGAGTCTCATCCCGAATTGTGGGGGAATCATAGTCTCCATCATCCTTTCCTCACTTGGGACAATGCTCTAAAAATGATGATCATCACACTTTTATTTACTTACAACTCAACAATTACAACTCAATACTTAGAACAAAATATGACTCTATGTGAATGCCTCCGGCGGTGTACCGGGATATGCAGTGAATCAAGAGTGACATGTATGAAAGAATTATGAATAGTGGCTTTGCCCCAAATACAATGTCAACTATATGATCATGCAAAGCAATATGACAATGATGGAGCGTGTCATAGTAAACGGATGGTGGAAAGTTGCATGGCAATATATCTCGGAATGCCTATGGAAATGCCATGATAGGTAGGTATGGTGGCTGATTTGAGGAAGGTATATGGTGGGTGTATGATACCGGCGAAAGGTGCGCGGTATTAGAGAGGCTAGCAATGGTGGAAGGAAGAAAAGTGCGTATGATCCATGGACTCAACCTTAGTCATAAAGAACTCATATACTTATTGCAAAAATCTACAAGTTATAAAAGCAAAGTATTACGCGCATGCTCCTAGGGGGATATATTGGTAGGAAAATACCATCGCTCGTCCCCGACCACCACTCATAAGGAAGACAATCAATAAATAAATCATGCTCCGACTTCATCACATAACGGTTCACCATACGTGCATGCTACGAGAATCACAAACTTTAACACAAGTATTTCTTAAATTCACAACTACTCAACTAGCATGACTCTAATATTACCATCTCCATATCTCAAAACAATTATCAAGTATCAAATTTCTCATAGTATTCAACACACTCGTAAGAAAATTTTATTATTAATCTTGAATGCCTAACATAATTAAAGCAAATCACCATGCTGTTTTGTAGGACTCTCAAAATAATCTAAGTGAAGCATGATAGAACAATAGTTTCTATAAAACAAATCCACCGGCGTGCTCTAAAATATATAAGTAAAGCACTAGAGCAAAAAACTATATAACTCAAAAGATATAAGTGAAGCACATAGAGTATTCTAACAATATCCGAATCATGTGTGTCTCTCTAAAAAGGTGTGTACAGCAAGGATTATTGTGGAAAACTAACAAATAAAGACTCAAATAATACAAGACGCTCCAAGCAAAACACATATCATGTGGTAAATAAAAATATAGCTCCAAGTGAAGTTACCGATGGAAGTAGACGAAAGAGGGGATGCCTTCCGAGGCATCCCCAAGCTTTGGATTTTAGGTGTCCTTATATTATCTTGGGGTGCCATGGGAATCCCCAAGCTTAGGCTCTTTCCACTCCTTGTTCCACATTCCATCAAAGCTTTCACCCAAAACTTGAAAACTTCAGAACACAAAACTTAAAGTACAAAATCTCGTGAGCTCTGTTAGCGAAACAAAACAAAACACCACTTCAAGGTACTGTAATGAACTCATTATTTATTTATATTGGTGTTAAACCTACTTTATTACAACTTCTCTATGGTTTATAAACTATTTTACTAGGCATAGATTCATCAAAATAAGCAAACAACACACGAAAAACAGAATCTGTCAAAAACAGAACAGTCTGTAGTAATCTGTAGATAATGCAAGATCTAGAACCCCAAAAATTCTAAAATAAATTGCTGAACGTGAGGAATTTATCTATTAATAATCTGCAAAAATAATTAACTAAATATCACTTTCCAAATAAAAATGGCAGCAGTTCTTGTGAGCGCTAAAGTTTGTGTTTTTTACAGCAAGATTAAAAAGACTTCCCCCAAATCTTCCCAACGGTTCTACTTGGCACAAATACTAATTAAACACAAAAAACACAACCAAAACAGTGGCTAGATAAATTATTTATTACTAAACAGGAGCAAAAAGCAAGGAATAAAAATAAAATTGGGTTGCCTCCCAACAAGCGCTATCGTTTAACGCCCCTAGCTATGCATAAAAGCAAGGATAGATCTAGGTGTCTTTGGTTTTAGGGAAGAAAAGAGCAAACTTGATATCTATGAAATTAATCCTTCTATTTTTATAAATCACAGGGCTATTAATGGTAGAAGAAAGATTAAGTATGTTACAGAAATTTGTATCTAGGTTAGCCTTCATCTCTTTGATTGATTCGTTTTGGTAAGAGAGCAAAAGAGATGTAGATTCAACGTTCTCATTCATGGGGTGCCCAAATATGGTTTTCATCTTTTCATAAGTGTCTAGGGCATCCCCTTAAAGAGAACCTTCTTCAAATATAAAATCTAAGACATGCTTAAAAGAAGAAGGTAGGGCAACATAAAAGCTTTTCAAGTAAATTTCAATTTGGTATTGAGGCACATAGCTAGCCCTAATCCTTAATAGTCTATCCCAAGGATCTTTCAAAGATTCATCAAGTACATAACGAAAAATTCCGGAATCATATTCATCAAAATTATTAAGATTCTCATTGTTAACCCTGGTAGGTCTTTCCATAGCATCTTTATTTATGAGTTTAGCGAGAATAGAAGGATTGTCCAAAGTACTAAAACTCGGGAGAGAACCCCCAACCCTTTTTGATTCCGACATAGCGGAAGAAAGGTGCGCGGAAAAGAGAAGGCGAATAAAATGGCAAGGTGAAGTGGGGGAGAGGAAAATGAGAGGCAAATGGCAAATAATGTAATGCGGGAGATAAGGGTTTGTGATGGGTACTTGATGTGTTGACTTTTGCGTAGACCTCCCCGACAACGGCGCCAGAAATCCTTCTTGCTACCTCTTGAGCACTTGCGTTGGTTTTCCCTTGAAGAGGAAAGGGTGATGCAGCAAAGAAGCATAAGTATTTCCCTCAGTTTTTGAGAACCAAGGTATCAATCCAGTAGGAGGCCACATACGAGTCCCTCGCACCTACACAAACAAAGAAATCCTCGCAACCAACGCGATAAGGGGTTGTCAATCCCTACACGGTCACTTACGAGAGTGAGATCTGATAGATATGATAAGATGATATTTTGGTATTTTTATGATAAAGAGAAATAAAAGATGCAAGTAAAATAAATGGCAAATGAAATAAATAAGTATTGGAAGATTAATA
This sequence comes from Triticum aestivum, assembly GCF_018294505.1. Taxonomy (NCBI): domain Eukaryota; kingdom Viridiplantae; phylum Streptophyta; class Magnoliopsida; order Poales; family Poaceae; genus Triticum; species Triticum aestivum. Next base: position 107,178,738 of record NC_057800.1, on the reverse strand, counting down.
TGATGGAAGATAGACCCGAGGGCCATAGGTTTCACTAGTGGCTTCTCTCAAGAGCATAAGTATTCACGGTGGGTAAACAAATTACTTTTGAGCAATTGACAGAATTGAGCATAGTTATGAGAATATCTAGGTATGATCATGTATATAGGCATCACGTCCGAGACAATTAGACCAACTCCTGCCTGCATCTACTACTATTACTCCACACATCGACCACTATCCATCATGCATCTAGAGTATTAAGTTCATAAGAATAGAGTAACACTTTAAGCAAGATGACATGATGTAGAGGGATAAACTCATGCAATATGAAATAAACCCCATCTTGTTATCCTCGATGGTAACAATACAATACGTGCCTTGTTGCCCCTACTGTCACTGGGAAAGGACACCGCAAGATTGAACCCAAAGCTAAGCACTTCTCCCATTGCAAGAAAGATCAATCTAGTAGACCAAACCAAACTGATAATTCGAAGAGACCTGCAAAGATAACCAATCATACATAAAAGAATTCAGAGAAGATTCAAATATTGTTCATAGATAAACTTGATCATAAACCCACAATTCATCGATCTCAACAAGCACACCACAAAAGAAGATTACATCGAATAGATCTCCACAAGAGAGAGGGGGGACTTTGTATTGAGATCCAAAAAGAGAGAAGAAGCCATCTAGCTAATAACTATGGACCCGTTGGTGTGAGGTAAACTACTCACACTTCATCGTAAGGGCTATGGTGTTGATGTAGAAGCCCTCCGTGATCGATGCCCCCTCCGGTGGAGCTCCAGAAAAGGCCCCAAGATGGGATCTCGTGGATACAGAAAGTTAAGGCGGTGGAATTAGGGTTTTGGCTCCATATCTGGTAGTTTGGGGGTATGTAGGTATATATAGGAGGAAGGAGTACGTTGGTGGAGCAACAGGGGGCCCATGAGGGTGGAGGGCGCGCCCAGGGGGGTAGGCGCGCCCCTACCTCGTGGCTTCCTGGTTGATGTCTTGATGTAGGGTCCAAGTCCTCTGGATCATGTTCGTTCCGAAAATCATGTTCCCGAAGGTTTCATTCCGTTTGGACTCCGTTTGATATTCTTTTTCTGCGAAACCCTAAAATAGGCAAAAAACAACAATTCTGGGCTGGGCCTCCGGTTAATAGGTTAGTCGCAAAAATACTATAAAAGTGTATAATAAATCCCAATAATGTCCAAAACAGAATATAATATAGCATGGAACAATAAAAAATTATAGATACGTTGGAGACGTATCAGTATGCCTCGCACAAATGCTATCTACCTATCCCTTAATATAGCTAGATATGTGTCACACAAACTCCTTCTCCCTACTAGCAAGATGCCCATGCATTGCACGGAACATCAAGATGCATTTGCATGAGTAGTTTATCTTGTGGGAGAAAAGGATGAACGAGGGAATGCCTTATTTGCGAATGCGGAGAGGGGTGTGGGTATCTTTTTGCAAAATTACCACAGTTTCCTTCCTATCCGTCGAATATAAATTGGATGGCCTATATTGCAGGATGGCAGGAACACCATCATCACCAACTCTGTTTTTATAAGAGTAGGGATATGTAAGTGTCACTACCCCCCCCCCCCGACAGACACACCCACACCCACACTACCACACATCCCAACACCAAAGGAGTAGGGTAACACCTCGATCTTGATACTAATCTATCGACTGGCTTCTCTCTCAAACACACACACACGCGCACACACACACTACCCGACACCGAAGGGGTAGGGTGGCACCTCGATCTTGATAGTAATCTATCTACTCCTCTTTCAAACACACACACACACACGCTAGTTGTGCCTTTGTGCCTACCACGCACACTCTCGATACGTCTTTCTCTCCCCCCTCCCCCACCCCAACAATGACAGCAGAAGGGTGACAACTCGATCTAATCGTAATATGTCAATTGGTTTCTCTCTCGAACATTGTGTCCCTGTGCCTTGCTCAGTAGGCCCCTCGATATGTAGACTTCTCGCGCGTGCACAGCTGTAGTGACGATGATGCTGAACCCAGTGTGCCTCGTTTTTACCGGCCTCATGTGATAGTTTTCACCCTGTTTTCTATTAATTAACAAGGCAACCTTTTCTTTGTTACTACTAGTGAATCTGAAATCATTCGGGGTAGACATAAAATATATCACTTCAACCTAATTATCGCAGTAACTATTTTAAAAGAAACTAGCTAGATGCCCGTGCGTTGCACGGAACATCAAGATGCATTTGTATGAGTAGTTTATCTTGTGAGAGAAAAGGATGAACGAGGAAAGGCCGTATTTGTGAACATGGAGAGGGGTGTGGGTATATTTTTGCAAAATTGCCACAATTTCCTTCCTATCCGTTAGATATAAATCCGACGGCCTATATTGCAGGATTGCACGCACACCATCATCACCAACTCTGTTTTCTACTCCCTCTGTTCCTAAATATTTGTCTTTTTAGATATTTCAACAAGTGACTACATATGGAGCAAAATGAGTGAATCTACACCCTAAAATATGTCTACATACACATCTGTATGTGGTAGTCCATTTGAAATCCGAAAAAGACAAATATTTAGGAATGGATGGAGTATAAGAGTAGACATGGAGATATATCTCCAGCATGGTCTACAACAAAAATGTGCTGGACTGGTTAGCACCAGATGCTCGCAATGCGATGACATGAGTTCTAATTCTGTCTTTAACTTTAGATTTTTATACTCCCTCTGTCCCAAATTTCTTGTCTTAGATTTGTCTAGATACGAATGTATCTAATACTAAAATGTGACTTGATACATCCATATTTAGACAAATCTAAGACAAAAATTTTGGACGGAGGGAGTATTATATATTACTTATTTAATATATACTTCTTTCGCTACTGTACTGACAGTGGAACCCACAAAGTAATTAGAATACAAGATTAAGGATGGACTTGTTTCTTTTTAACTTTCTGTACGAAGCTGTAGCCACCCTGCAAGTCACGTGTACCCTATACATGCAATTAAATTTTTATAGAGGGACAATCATACACGCAATTAACTCAAATGGATTGGATGTCACTCTATTATTTCCAGCATAAGAGCATCTCCAACGGCAGCCGGCAAATTTCCTCCCGCTTCCTTCCGCGGAGGACGACATCAAACGCCAGCGACATACATTTTCACAACTCTAACCAACCAGATGAAATTCATGCAAACACGGACTGATTTCATATAAGCATGAAGGATTTCATATAAAAAAGCCGGATCTTCATATAAACATGATGGATTTCATTACATTTACATGAACTAAGCAGTGCTAATCCTGCTCTCTTGGTATAATTAATACTCCCTCCGTCCGGAAATACTTGTCCTAGAAATGGATGTATCTAGACTTATTTTAGTTATAGATACATACAATTTTTCCATTCTTAGAACAAATATTTCCCGCCAGCTGGAGAGGGATTACATAATCTAAATGGCCGCCCGCGGATCCCTTTGTCTTCCTCATGTCCAACAGACACTTGCGAGGTCGACGAAGGTCCTCGGAAGAGACGAAGAAGCAAAGAAACCACCTGAATGCGCAGTTGTCGCCTTGGCGGTGGCCTTCATGGGACCCAAGTGGTGGCGGCCTCCCGTGTTCTACTTCTCCTCGATGATGGCGGCAGACACGGAGAAGCTGGCCACCAACTCGTCGCTCTCCACGCGCCTGGCTTCTGTCTCTGCCTGCATGGATCTGCCGTAGGCACGGGAGGCATGCCCACAGACACTGGTGGCGCGGTACGACGCGGCAGCAACGACGCCCGTACTTGTGTGCTCGCCGCCGTGCCGGCGTGGAGCAACTTGCCACTCCTCATCGAGCTGAACTGGAGCGGCGAGTTGCCGGACCACGCGCCTGCTTGAGGCGGCAACTGGCTTGATCAGGCCAAGCGAGGTTGGTGAAGCACCGAGCGGCCTCGCCCGTATCCGGAGGGCTCGCGGGCCACCCAGCCGGGTAATATGCCGGAGAACGGCTCCTCGGAAGCCATCGGAAGAGTGGAGAAAATGGTGGAGGAGGAGATGGGGGAGCGGCGGAGGGGTGCGATTCTTTCCCGCTGTCTGTCTGGCCTCATGTAAATAGAGGGCAGACGGTAGGAGCTTGGCCAGCGTCTGGCCTCATTTAAACTGAGGGCGGGCGGGAGGAGCTCGGCCGGTGTTGCGTTTAATTCTGGCCCGCTCAAGAACGGACGTGTGGCCGGAGTAGGTTTCTCGGTTTGCATGCGGGTTTAACCGAGGGGTTTGATGGAGGCGAGGAGGCGTGTTCAGCCGGGCGTGTAGTGGACGGCGCAGTACTATTCGATTTGACAGCGAGCGGCGCAATTCCTGATACGGCTTTAATGCAGACGAGGGAGGGAGTAGCGGTTTCCGAAATGTTGAACGACCAATGCATCCTCCTTCAATTAATGCATGAGGGAAGTAATGGGAGGAGGACCGGGAAAAGAGGCTGCACGATGTGAATGCAACGCAGTTTGCCCTCATATAAAGGTGCCCCTCCATTCCAATGCATCTACCACATCGTACGCACCTAAGAATTTGCCTAAGCACCTACACTAAGCGCAAGAGAGCTCACTCCAGACCCATGGCGGCGATGCGCGCGAGTGGCCAGCGGCTGTGCCAGATAGTCCACGACGTCGGCCTGCGGTATGGCGCCGAGGATCGTCTCCATACGGTGTTGGAGACCGGCTGGTGGATGGCCGCTGTCGACGCCAACTACAACTCTCAGTTGGACCAGATGATCATTGCCACCACCAACAAGTTCACCGTGCTCAAGAAGCTCGCAGACAACATCGTCGTACTCCTCCAGCCCGCGCGCCCGGGCTCCTCATTGCCTGCCACCCTAATCGGCCTCCATGGCCGGAACCTCTCTCAAGCACTGGTGGCCCTGCGAATGCCCGCCGATGCCATGAAGAATGTCCACCTAGAGGTCGCACTCGCCGCGAGGCGCCTCACCCTGCAAGAATTCGTCGACCTACACATCCACGTGTATGAGCAAATCGTGTACATAGGTATCTACAAGGCCAATGAGGACGCTACGACATTGGCCTTGCTCAACTGGCTGGAAGCCTTGGATGCCTTCGCTGAGAAGCACCTCGACCTCGCCACAAAATTCGCCGCTCATTAGCCGCCGGTCGGTGGCCCGACGCACTAAGTTGAGGAGGAGGAGGTCGTATGTTGATGGATGCATCTTTCTTCTTGCCTTTTGTAACCACCACTGCGATTGCATCATCATCGTGGCCTTAATTCTAATTGTGTTGTTGCATTCTTGTTCCAGTCAATACCGACATGTGCGATCCCTTTGCTTAATTATATGCATCACTGTAACTAGTACTCCATCCGTCAATTTATAAGTTGTGCTTACCTTTTTCGTCAACTTCGTGCAACGCGCGTGCATCTTGCTAGAAACACTAGAACATGTCGGACCACGTGTGACCAAACCGATGATGCGCCAACCTAGCTACTACGTACCCTGCTTATCTGGCAGAAATAGCCCTGCCCTAGCGTTTCCAATCGTTATTTTCTATCTATCGATCATGCCAAGGAGCAGAACCAAAATGTTACAATTTGTACATGTTTCTCTACTCCTACTCCTATAAAAGACTCAGTTGGTGATGGTGGTGTGTCTGGCATCCGTCATTTGTGACTATTAGATCTGCATCTAACGGCTGTGAGGTAAGTTGTGGAATTTTTGCAACAATAGCCCACTTCTCTACTCCAATTTGCAGAAAACCCCTTATTATCTTGAAAGCAACCACATCCCTCCCTCACCTCATCAAAATAGCCTGAGAAATATATTTTGAGTGAAAAGTACTCCCTCCATTCCTAAATATTTGTCTTTCTAGAGATTTCAATAAGTGACTACATACGGAGCAAAATGAGTGAATCTACACTTCAAAATATGTCTATATAATCTGTATGTGATAGTCCATTTGAAATCTCTAAAAAGACAAATATTTAGGAATAGAGGGAGTAATATATTAGGAGTATATCAAAACAAGAGTGATTTCTTTCAAGTTTGTGAACAAGTACTACTATTCTACTACTTTGGACCCGTCGCAATGCACGGGCACATTGCTAGTAAAAGGAAAAGGCCCGCCGCGTTCGCGTCGCACCCCCCCCCCCACACATGCTCAGGAATCGGGAGTACTCCACGTCCCATCCGACACAACACATAGCTTAGGGAAGGCGTGTTGCCTAGCATTTTCACTTTCATGTGGGACCGCCGTTGAGCAAATCGACTATTGGCAAACCGCACCCCGCCCGCCGCCGGGTTGGAAAACAAAAACGAGAGGAAGATCTAGCTATAGCACAGAAGCCAAGAAATTTGGTGTCAGATGGGGCTCGTTGATAGAGTAGGAGCATTCCGTACTACTCTACTCCTACTAGTACCAAGTTTGTATTATACAACTAGTACTACCACTATACAACTAGTAGGTACGTGCACAACACATCATCGTAGGAACAAAAAACGGGAAGATCTTGTTTTGGGTGATTTACCTTTTTTTCAGTCAACGTAGTATGAATAATATGATGTGGGGAGCACCCATGAAGCCTATGTGGCTTGGTTGCATGGCTACGAAAGGTTAGAGAAAAATAAATAGATAATGTGTTTAGAGTGCACTCCACTAAATAGATATACTTTGGATCCATTGCAACGGGCCGGCACATCTATATCTATACCCCCTATATAGTGTGTGAATAACTTTGAAAGTTGGTCGTTGGATGGAGCCAATCCGACGGTACAAAGATGGCAAATTCGAGCACTACTGGCCGTTGGATATCATCTACATTCCACCGGATTCTGCCACATGTAGAATCTAGAAGACTCCATGGTTGAATTTCATTCATGACTAACTTTGCCACAACTAAGCTTAGGCAAAGTGTGTCTGCCACAAAAAATGTGGCTAACAAAATGGCCACCACAAGTGTGGCAAGATTTGGCAAGAAGTTGAGTCTATGACATGTGGACCATGTAGCTAGAAAAGTGTGGCAAGCCACAAGTGTAGCAATGAACCAAACACATGCCTGGTGTGTTTGGTAGGGTGTATGAAGGGTGCATGATCCCAAGAGTTCCCTTCTTGACCCACTTTTGGGTGTTTGGTAGAGTGTATGGAGGGTGCATGAGTCCACACTAGCTTAGCACAAATACACTAGAAGCATGCATGAAGAGAGCATACATGAAGAGGGGTGTTGAGTTGAGCATGCATGAAGAGGGAACAACTATGCTAAGACGAGAACGCAACCAAACACACTTGTGGCACGCCTAAGCTTAGGCGTGGAAACCTTAGGATGCAAACCAAACATCTATACCCCAATATAGTGTGTGAATAACTTTGAAAGTTGGCCGTTGGATGAAGCCAATCCAACGGTACAAAGATGGAAAATCCGAGCACTACTGGCCCTTGGATATCATCTACATTCCACCAGATTTTGCCACATGTAGAATTTAGAAGACTCCACATGTAGAAGCATAATGCACAAACCACCAGAATCTCATGCGTGCAACGCACGTGTACCTTACTAGTAGTTGGTAGTAGTAAGAAACAAATTCCGGGTTTGGCACGAGCTCATACTACGGGAGCACCACAAGGCCTACCGCAGGAGTTACATTTCCCTCTCAGGGCCCACGGGACCGAACTTCAGTGGCTTAGTGCCCGGCCTATGAGTCAATGACATGCGAACCTTAAATGCGGCTGGCCCACATGTCATTCTCATGGTGGTGGTGTGGTTCGCGACTCACTCGTTCGAGATGAACCGGCCGATGGTGGCGTGGCCGTGGCGAGGGTGCCACAGCTAGGCGTCAGGGCGTTACGAGGCATAGATGGCCACACCGGCGGGAACTACTTGTAGTACAAAAGTACTCCAGCTGAGGATTGATGCCCGGGACGAAATGTGTCACAACCGCTGGATGAAATTTCGATGGTTGGGGAGTACAGATCGGAGAACAGCAGCGGAGCAGGCAAACCGCGTCCAATCGGGTTGCTATGGTAGAAAGTTGATGGTCGCCGCAGTTCAGCTAGCCCGCATGTCATGCACACAAAGGCAGAGGAGCGGTGGGGCCGAGAGGGATGAGGTGCACGTCGGGGGGATGAGGATCCCTACCTAACGTGAACAATCCTACCATTCTGTCACTGACATGTGGGACCCCCAAGTGTGGGTCCCACCTGTAATGTCTGCTACACAACCTTGTTCTTGTAGACGTTGTTGGGCCTCCAAGTGCAGAGGTTTGTAGGACAGTAGCAAATTTCCCTCAAGTGGATGACCTAAGGTTTATCAATCTGTGGGAGGCGTAGGATGAAGATGGTCTCTCTCAAACAACCCTGCAACCAAATAACAAAGAGTCTCTTGTGTCCCCAACACACCCAATACAATGGTAAATTGTATAGGTGCACTAGTTCGGCGAAGAGATGGTGATACAAGTGCAATATGGATAGTAGATAATGGTTTTTGTAATCTGAAAATATAAAAACAGCAAGGTAGCAAGTGGTAAAAGTGAGCATAAACGGTATTGCAATGCTAGGAAACAAGGCCTAGGCTTCATACTTTCACTAGTGCAAGTCCTCTCAACAATAATAACATAATTAGATCATATAACTATCCCTCAACATGCAACAAAGAGTCACTCCAAAGTCACTAATAGCGGAGAACAAACGAAGAGATTATGGTAGGGTACGAAACCACCTCAAAGTTATTCTTTCTGATCGATCTATTCAAGAGTCCGTAGTAAAATAACACGAAGTTATTCTTTCCGTTCAATCTATCATAGAGTTCGTACTAGAATAACACCTTAAGACACAAATCAAGCAAAAGCCTAATGTCACCTAGATACTCCAATGTCACCTCAAGTATCCGTGGGTATGATTATACGATATGCATCACACAATCTCAGATTCATCTATTCAACGAACACAAAGAACTTCAAAGAGTGCCCCAAAGTTTCTACCAGAGAGTCAAGACGAAAACGTGTGCCAACCCCCATGCATAAGTTCACGAGGTCACAGAACTCGCAAGTTGATCACCAAAACACACATCAAGTGGATCACGTGATATCCCATTGTCACCACAGATAAGCACATGCAAGACATACATCAAGTGTTATCAAATCCTTAAAGACTCAATTCGATAAGATAACTTCAAAGGGAAAACTCAATCCATCACAAGAGAGTAGAGGGGGAGAAACATCATAAGATCCAACTATAATAGCAAAGCTCGCGATACATCAAGATCGTACCACCTCAAGAACACGAGAGAGAGAGAGAGAGAGAGAGAGAGAGAGATTAAACACATAGCTACTGGTACATACCCTCGGCCCCGAGGGAGAACTACTCCCTCCTCGTGATGGAGAGCACCGGGATGATGAAGATGGCCACCGGAGAGGGATTGCCCCCTCCGGCAGGGTGCCAGAATGGGTCTAGATTGGTTTTCAGTGGCTACGGAGGCTTCTGGCGGCGGAACTCCCGATATATTCCATTCCCCGATATTTTTAGGGTATATTGATATATATATAGGCGAAAGAAGTCAGTCAGGGGAGCCACGAGGGGCCCACGAGGGTGGGGGCGCGCCCAGGGGGCAGGCGCGTCTCCCTGCCTCGTGGCCACCTCGAAGCTTCCCTGACGTCTACTCCAAGTCTCCTGGATTGCTTCCGTTCAAAAAATAACTCCCCCGAAGGTTTCATTCCATTTGGACTCTGTTTGATATTCCTTTTCTTTGAAACACTGAAATAGGCAAGAAAACAACAATTTGGGCTGGGCCTTCGGTTAATAGGTTAGTCCCAAAAATAATATACAAGTTTTTAGTAAAGCCCATAAACATCCAAAATAGATAATATAATAGCATGAACCAATCAAAAATTATAGATACGTTGGAGACGTATCAAGCACCCCCAAGCTTAATTCCTGCTCGTCCTTGAGTAGGTAAATGATAAAAACAGAATTTTTGATGTGGAATGCTACCTAACATATTTATCAATATAATCTTCTCTATTATGGCAAGAATATTCAAATCCATAAGATTCAAGACAAAAGTTTAATATTGACATAATAATAATAATATTTCAAGCATACTAACAAAGTAATCATGTCTTCTCAAAATAACATGGCCAAAGAAAGCTATCCCTACAAAATCATATAGTTTGGCTATGCTCTATCTTCATCACACAAAATATTTAAATCATGCACAACCCCGATGACAAGCCAAGCAATTGTTTCATACTTTTGATGTTCTCAAACTTTTTCAATCTTCACGCAATACATGAGCGTGAGGCATGGATATAGCAATATAGGTGGAATAGAATGGTGGTTGTGGAGAAGACAAAAAGGAGGAAGATAGTCTCACATCAACTAGGCATATCAATGGGCTATGGAGATGCCCATCAATAGATATCAATGTGAGTGAGTAGGGATTGCCATGCAATGGATGCACTAGAGCTATAAGTGTATGAAAGCTCAAAAAGAAACTAAGTGGGTGTGCATCCAACTCGCTTGCTCATGAAGACCTGTGGCATTTTGAGGAAGCCCATCATTGGAATATACAAGCCAAGTTCTATAATGAAAGATTCCCACTAGTATATGAAAGTGACAACATAGGAGACTCTCTATCATGAAGATCATGGTGCTACTTTGAAGCACAAGTGTGGAAAAAGGATATTAACATTGTCCCTTCTCTCTTTTTCTCTCATTTCATTTTTTTCATTTTTATTTGTGCCTTCTTCTTTTTTTGGCCTCTTTTTTTCTTTTTTTTTCGTCTGGAGTATTATCCCGACTTGTGGAGGAATCATAGTCTCCATCATCCTTTCCTCACTGGTACAATGCTCTAATAATGATGATCACCACACTTCTTTTTCACTTACAACTCAAGAATTACAACTCAATACTTAGAACAAAATATGACTATATGTGAATGCCTCCGGTGGTGTACCGGGATATGCAATGAATCAAGAGTGACATGTATGAAAGAATTATGAACGGTGGCTTTGCCACAAATACGATGTCAACTACATGATCATGCAAAACAATATTACAATGATGAAGCGTGTCATAATAGATGGAACGGTGGAAAGTTGCATGGCAATATATCTCGGAATGGCTATGGAAATGCCATATAGGTAGGTATGGTGGTTGTTTTAAGGAAGGTATATGGTGGGTTTATGGTACCGACGAAAGTTGCTCGGTACTAGAGAGGCTAACATGTGGAAGGGTGAGGGTGCGTAATCCATGGACTCAACATTAGTCATAAAGAACTCACATACTTATTGCAAAAATCTATTAGTTATCGAAACAAAGTACTACGCGCATGCTCCTAGGGGGATATATTGGTAGGAAAAGACCATCGCTCGTCCCCGACCACCACTCATAAGGAAGGCAATCAATAAATAAATCATGCTCCGACTTCATCACATAACGGTTCACCATACGTGCATGCTACGGGAATCACAAACTTCAACACAAGTATTTCTCAAATTCACAACTACTCAACTAGCTTGACTCTAATATCACCATCTCCATATCTCAAAACAATTATCAAGTATCAAACTTCTCTTAGTATTCAATGCACTTATATGAATGTTTTTATAATGCCATGTTGTTCTAAAGGACTCTCAAAATAATTTAAGTGAAGCATGGGAGATCAATTATTTCTATAAAATAAAACCACCGCCGTGCTCTAAAAAGATATAAGTGAAGCACTAGAGCAAATGACAAACTACTCCAAAAGATATAAGTGAAGATCAATGAGTAGCCGAATAATTATGCAACTATGTGAAGACTCTCTAACATTTAATAATTTGAGACCTTGGTATATTATTCAAACAGAAAGCAAAACAAAATAAAATGACTCTCCAAGCAAAACACATATCTTGTGGTGAATAAAAATATAGCTCCAAGTAAAGTTACCGATGAACGAAGTCGAAAGAGGGGATGCCTTCCCGAGCATCCCCAAGCTTAGGCTCTTGGTTGTCCTTGAATATTACCTTGGGGTGCCTTGGGAATCCCCAAGCTTAGGCTCTTGCCACTCCTTATTCCATAGTCCATCGAATCTTTACCCAAAACTTGAAAACGTCACAACACAAAACTTAACAGAAAACTCGTAAGCTCCATTAGTATAAGAAAATAAATCACCACTTTTGGTACTGTTGTGAACTAATTTCAAATTCATATTGGTGTAATATCTACTGTATTCCAACTCATCTATGGTTCATACCCTCCGATACTACTCATAGATTCATCAAAATAAGCAAACAACACATAGAAAACAGAATCTGTCAAAAACAGAACAGTCTGTAGTAATCTGGCTCAAACGTATACTTCTGGAACCCCAAAAATTCTAAAATAAATTTATGGAATCTATTAATCATCTGAAAAAATAATTAACTAAATAGCACTCTCCAATAAGAAATGGCAGCAAATCTCGTGAGCGCTAAAGTTTCTGTTTTTTACAGCATGATCGCAAAGACTTTCCCCAAGTCTTCCCAAAGGTTCTACTTGGCACAAACACTAATTAAAACATAAAAAACACAATCATAAAATAGGTTAGATTATTTATTTATTACTAAGAAGGAACAAAAAGAAAGGAACAAAAATAAAATTGGGTTGCCTCCCAATCAAGCGCTATCGTTTAACGCCCCTAGCTAGGCATGATGATTTCAATGATGCTCACGTAAAAGATAAGAATTGAAACATAAAGTGAGCATCATGAATAATATTACTAGCACATTTAAGTCTAACCTACTTCCTATGCATAGGGATTTTGTGAGCAAACAACTTGTGGGAACAAGAATCAACTTGCATAGGAAGGTAAAACAAGGATAACTTTAAAACTTTAAGCGAGAGGAAACTTGATATTATTGCAATTCCTATAAGCATATATTCCTCCCTCATAATAAATTTCAGTAGCATCATGAATGAATTCAACAATATAACCATCACATAAAGCATTCTTTTCATGATCTACAAGCATAGAAATTTTATTACTCTCCACACAAGCACAATTCTTCTCATTCGGAATAGTGGGAGTATCATAAGAGACTCGAATACTATAAATTGTTTCCACATTAAAAGGGTAATGTTCAGAAAAAGAGTAATCATAATCATGACAAGTTTTAATATAATCATCACTACTTTTTATAGCATACGTATCATCACAATAGTTATCATAAGTAGCAACTTTGTTCTCATCATAATCAATTGAAACCTCTTCCAAGATAGTGGAATCATTACTAAATAAAGTCATGACCTCTCCAAATCCACTTTCATAATTATCACAATAAGATTCAAAATCCTCAAAAATAGTGGGATCATTACTCCCTAAATTTGACACTCTTCCAAACCCACTTTCATCAATATAATCATCATAAGTAGGAGGCATGCTATCATCATAATAATTTTGCATATCAAAACTTGGGAGACTACAAATATCATCTTCATTAAACATAGCATCCCCAAGCTTGGGACAAACATTAATTTCAGCAAATATATTTTCAAACTTGTCATTCTCATCAAACATAGCATCCCCAAGCTTGGGCCTTTTCATATCATAAGCATAATCATTCTCATCATTAATAGTATGGATAGCACCAATAGTATAACAATTATCATCATCACAATGAGTAGTAGGAGCAAAATCATTTGGGAGGGATACATTTTTACCTTTACTTCTCCATCTTTTATTTTTCTTCTTCACATCATGTGTGGGTTTAATCCTCTTTTTGGAGCTCCTTATTGATGAGATTGGTTGAATAGAAGGCTCCTCCTCGTTACCTGATACATCATAAGAAATAACGGGGGGATATTGGGAAGCCTCTTCCCTTTCATTAGTATTCTCGTCATCCTCTATTTGTTTCATTTTCTTTATCTAATTTGCAATATAAGGATTTTCAATGCAATTCACCGCACAATACATAAAAATTTCTTCTAGATCAATATCGAGGAATTTCTCAAGGTTATATTCTAGAATATGCTTAGTTATACATTTCATTTATTCATAACCCAAAAGCAAACTAAGTTCATTATGATGTGCAAGGGAAATCAAATCATCACAATTTTTGGACACGATACGATCATGGAACAATTTGCATTTGAGATTTAAATGACTATGTTCATTGCAAAGTTCACAAGTATGGTGAAGAAATTTTAAATTTTCAGCACAAACATTTAGCCTCTCTTGCAACCATTTAGTTTCCAAATACTTATGCCTCTTGCAAAATCTATTTTCCCTAATTGGTGTGTACTTGCAGGCTCTATATATTCCACAAAAGTTGACATGCTTATAAGAGACATTTTCATCATGACTAGTGCAATCATCATTAGTACTATGGATATTCAAGGAGTTCATACTAACAACATTGCAATGATGCTCATCATTTAAAGATTTAGTGCCAAACATTTTATAGACTTCTTCTTCTAGCACTTAAGCACAATTTTCCTTTCCATCATTCTCACGAAAAATATTAAAAAGATGAAGTGTATGAGGCAAACTCAATTCCATATTTTTTGTAGTTTTCTTTTATAAACTAAACTAGTGCTAAAACAAGAAACAAAAAGATTCAATTGCAAGATCTAAAGATATACCTTCAAGCGCTAACCTCCCCGGCAATGGCGCCAGAAAAGAGCTTGGTGTCTACTACACAACCTTCTTCTTGTAGACGTTGTTGGGCCTCCAAGTGCAGAGGTTTGTAGGACAGTAGCAAATTTCCCTCAAGTGGATGACCTAAGGTTTATCAATCCGTGGGAGGCGTAGGATGAAGATGGTCTCTCTCAAACAACCCTACAACCAAATAACAAAGAGTCTCTTGTGTCCCCAACACACCCAATACAATGGTAAATTGTATAGGTGCACTAGTTCGGCGAAGAAATGGTGATACAAGTGCAATATGGATAGTAGATAATGGTTTTTGTAATCTGAAAATATAAAAACAGCAAGGTAGCAAGTGGTAAAAGTGAGCATAAACGGTATTGCAATGCTGGGAAACAAGGCCTACGGTTCATAATTTCACTAGTGCAAGTCCTCTCAACAATAATAACATAATTAGATCATATAACTATCCCTCAACATGCAACAAAGAGTAACTCCAAAGTCACTAATAGCGGAGAACAAACGAAGAGATTATGGTAGGGTACGAAACCACCTCAAAGTTATTCTTTCTGAACGATCTATTCAAGAGTCCTTAGTAAAATAACACGAAGCTATTCTTTCCGTTCAATCTATCATAGAGTTCGTACTAGAATAACACCTTAAGACACAAATCAAGCAAAAACCTAATGTCACCTAGATACTCCAATGTCACCTCAAGTATCCGTGGGTATGATTATACGATATGCATCACACAATCCCAGATTCATCTATTCAACGAACACAAAGAACTTCAAAGAGTGCCCCAAAGTTTCTACCAGAGAGTCAAGACGAAAACGTGTGCCAACCCGTATGCATAAGTTCACGAGGTCACATATCTCGCAAGTTGATCACCAAAACATACATCAAGTGGATCACGTGATATCCCATTGTCACCACAGATAAGCACATGCAAGACATACATCAAGTGTTCTCAAATCCTTAAAGACTCAATCCGATAAGATAACTTCAAAGGGAAAACTCAATCCATCACAAGAGAGTAGAGGGGGAGAAACATCATAAGATCCAACTATAATAGCAAAGCTCACGATACATCAAGATCGTACCACCTCAAGAACATGAGAGAGAGAGAGATTAAACACATAGCTACTGGTACATACCCTCGGCCCCGAGGGAGAACTACTCCCTCCTCATCATGGAGAGCACCGAGATGATGAAGATGGCCACCGGAGAGGGATTCCCCCCCTCCGGCAGGGAGCCGGAATGGGTCTAGATTGGTTTCGGTGCCTACGGGGGCTTCTAGCGACGGAACTCCCGATCTATTCTGTTCCCTGATGTTTTTAGGGAGCCGGAAAGAAGTTGGTCAGGCGAGCCACGAGGGGCCCATGATGGTGGGGGCGCGCCCAGGGGGCAGGCGCGCCTCCCTGCCTTGTGACCACCTCGAAGCTTCCCTGACGTCTACTCCAAGTCTACTGGATTGCTTCCATTCCAAAAATAACTCTCCCGAAGGTTTCATTCCGTTTGGACTCCGTTTGATATTCCTTTTCTTCGAAACACTGAAATAGGCAATAAAACAACAATTTGGGTTGGGCCTCCGGTTAATAAGTTACTCCCAAAAATAATATAAAAGTGTTTAGTAAAGCCCATAAACATCCAAAATAGATAATATAATAGCATGAAACAATCAAAAATTATAGATACATTGGAGACGTATCAACCTGTCAGTGAAGGAAAGGCTGGGTAAGGCAGTGATAGCCACGTCAGAGGATCCATGTCCATGTCGGGGGACGTCGTGCTTATAGGTAGGGTTGGAGCGGCATCGTGGGAATCACGTGTGGGTGTGGCAGTGGTAGAAACAAGGAACATGATGGTCGCCGTGGTTCAACTTCCATGGACAAGTTGTCATGTCTGCTGACACATGTATATCAAAACTAGAGTGTTTTATAATTCAAGCACGGGAACAAGTATTATTCTACTACTTTGGATCCATTGCAAAGCACGGGCCAGCACATTGGTAGTAGTAGTGTCTATCTCTATCTCTAGAGGGTGGGGGGCACGCCCCCTACCTCGTGGGCCCCCTGGTGGCCCTCCGGTGACCATCTTCTGCTATATGGACTCTTTTGATGGGAAAAAAATCATAAGCCATCTTCTCGAACGAAACTCCGCCGCCACGAGGCGGAACCTTGGCGGAGCCAATCTAGGGTTCTGGCGGGGCTGTTCTGCCGTGGAAACTTCCCTCCCGGAGGGGGAAATCATCGCCATCGTCATCACCAACGCTCCTCTCATCGGGAGAGGTCAATCTCCATCAACATCTTCATCAGCACCATCTCATCTCAAAACCCTAGTTTATCTCTTGTATCCAATTCTTGTCTCCAAGTCCGGGATTGGTGCTAGTAGGTTGCTATTAGTGTTAATTACTCCTTGTAGTTGATGCTAGTCGGTTTAATTGGTGGAAGATCATATGTTCAGATCCTATATGCACATTAATACCCCTCTGATTATGAACATGTTTATGCTTTGTGAGTAGTTACTTTTGTTCCTGAGGACATGGGAGAAGTCTTGCTATTAGTAGTCATGTGAATTTGGTATTTGTTCGATATTTTGATGAGATGTATGTTGTCTCTCCTCTAGTGGTGTTATGTGAACGTCGACTACATGACACTTCACCATTATTTGGGCCTAGAGGAAGGCATTGGGAAGTAATAAGTAGATGATGGGTTGCTAGAGTGGCAGAAGCTTAAACCCTAGTTTATGCGTTGCTTCATAAGGGGCTGATTTGGATCCCTATGTTTCATGCTATGGTTAGGTTTACCTTAATACTTTTGTTGTATTTGCGGATTCTTGCAATAGAGGTTAATCATAAGTGGGATGCTTGTCCAAGTAAGGGAAGCACCCAAGCACCGGTCCACCCACATACCAAATTATCAAAGTACCGAACGCGAATCATATGAGTGTGATGAAAACTAGCTTGACGATATTCCCATGTGTCCTTAGGAGCGCTTTACATCATATAAGAGTTTGTCCAGGCTTGTACTTTGCTACAAAAGGATTGGGCCACTTTGCTGCACTTTATTTACTTTTGTTACTTGTTGCTCGTTACAAATTATCTTATCACAAAACTATCTGTTACCACTTATTTCAGTACTTGCAGAAAATACCTTGCTGGAAACCGCTTATCATTTCCTTCTGCTCCTCGTTGGGTTCGACACTCTTACTTATCTAAAGGACTATGATAGATCCCCTATACTTGTGGGTCATCAAGAGTCTTTGTTGGCGCCGTTGCCAGGGAGTGAATCTCCTTTGGTAGGTGGAATTTGGTAAGGAAAAATTTATATAGTGTGTTGAAATTCATTGTCACTTATTACTATGGAAAGTAATCCTCTGAGGGGCTTGTTCGGGGTATCTTCACCCCGACCAGTAGAGCAAAGAGTTGCTCCTCAACCTACTGAATCTACTGAAAATGAAAATGCTTGCTTTGAAATTCCTTTGGGTATGGTAGAAAAACTGCTAGCTAATCCTTTTTTGGGAGATGGAACAAAACATCCTGATGAGCATCTAATATATGTGGATGAAGTTTGTGGATTATTTAAGCTTGCAGGTGTACCCGGAGATGCTGTTAAGAAGAAGGTCTTCCCCTTATCTTTGAGGGGAGATGCATCTACATGGTACAGGCTATGTGATGATATGGAGTCTTGGAATTACAAACGATTGAAATTGGAATTTCATCAGAAGTTTTATCCTATGCATCTTGTTCATCATGATCGCAATTATATATATAATTTTTGGCCTCGCGAAGGAGAAAGAATAGCTCAAGCTTGGGGGAGGCTTAAATCAATGTTATATTCATGCCCCAATCATGAGCTCTCAAGAGAAATGATTATTCAAAATTTTTATACTCGGCTTTCTGATAACAATCACACCATGCTTGATACTTCTTGTGCTGGCTCTTTTATGATGAAGACTATTGAATTCAAATGGGATTTATTGGAAAGAATTAAACGCAATTCCAAAGATTGGGACCTCGACAATGGTAAGGAGTCAGGTATGGCACCTAGTTTTGATTGTGTTAAATCTTTTATGGATACCGATATGTTCCGTAAATTTAGCACTAAATATGGACTTGACTCTGAGATAGTAGCTTCTTTCTGTGAATCTTTTGCTGCTTATGTTGATCTCCCCAAGGAGAAGTGGTTTAAATATCATCCTCCCATAGAAGTAAAAGTAGCTGCACCTATTAAAGTTGAAGAAAAGACTATTACTTATAATGATCCTATTGTTCCTACTTCTTATGTTGAGAAACCGCCTTTCCCTGTTAGGATCAAGGATCATGCTAAAACTTCAACTATGGTTCATACAAGCAATATTAAAACATATACACCTCCTGAGCAAGTTAAAGTTGAATCTAATATTGCTATTGTCAAAGATGTCTTGTCAGATAATATAGATCGGCATGTTATTTATTTTTGTAATGAAACTGCTAGAATTGCTAAACCCCGTGATACAGATAAACCTAGACCTGTGGTAGGCATGCCTGTTTTTTCTGTTAAAATAGGAGATCATTGTTATCATGGCTTGTGTGATATGGGTGCTAGTGCTAGTGCAATACCTATTGACTTATACAAAGAAATTATGCATGACATTGCACCTGTTGAGTTAGAAGATATTGATGTCACAATTAAACTTGCTAATAGAGATACTATTTCACCAATGGGAATTGTTATATATGTTGAAGTCTTGTGCGGGAAAACTAAATCTGATTTTCTTGTTCTTGGTTTCCCACAAGATAGCTTCTGTCCCATTATATTTGGTAGATCCTTCTTAAATACTGTTAATGCTACCATAGATTGCATGTGATGCCCGGATAGTTACGCTACAGTAATTCCCTGCTAATGATGCCACGTCACCACAATACTGTTAATTAAACCCGCGTTGATTCAAACAGAATTCAAATTCAAATTTAAACTAAAGCCAAACACCGAAAGTTCTCAATCATTAAAACTAAAATGTTCTAAGTGTGAAAATAAATGCAAAGGCTTATTGGCAAAGGAATCAACTTATTATAAAATATTTAAATGCCCCTACTTAAATAAAACTACAGCTTAGAGAACTAAATAAATGCCTTTTTCAATTAATAAAATATTAACTAAGTTATTTAATTTCCCAAAACTATTGTGGCAGTGGCATGTTTATTAAAATTAAATTAGGTACAACTAAGGTATTTTACAAAACTATAATAAAATAAAAGAAACTACAAATAAAAACAGAAAAGAAAATATAAAAGAGAACACCCCCTCGTTGGGCCACGGCCCAGATGGCCTCGGGGCCAATCGGGCCGGCCCAGGTGCACCTCTCCTGGCCTATATGGCCCCTCCCTCGTGACCTAACCCCCCACGACCGCACCCACCACCCACTCCCCCCCCACTCTCTCTCTCGTTTCCCTCCCCCTCTCTTGCTAGATTGGGGAGGGCCCGATCTGGCCCCCGAGCAGTTGCTCCCCCAAAGATCGCCGCCGGCGCCGAGCTTCGCCGCCCCCGGCCTCCTCCTCGCGGCTCCCTTCCTCCTGCGCCTCCCTCGTCAGCTCCCCCTGCGACTCCTCTTCCTCCGCACGAAGGCCTCCCGCAACCCGCGCCTCGGCATCGCCCTCGCGCCTGCCGGCCCGTCTGGCTAGCCGACGCCTCGCCGTCCCAGCGGCATTCGCCGCTCCTCCCCTGTGTCGCCATCGATCCACCCCATCATCGTCGTCGCCTCCCCGACTCCTCCTCGACCCCGCTGCCATTGACCCTACCCCCCGTGGTGAGGCCCCGGCAGCTCCTCCTCCTCCTCCCCTGCTGGCAACGGCACCCCGCGCTCGACGCCGCCTCTGTCAGCGTGCTCGCCGCGCCCTCTCACGTCCGCCCGCTCCTCCACGCGCCCGGGGCGCGCCTTGCAACCGCCGCCTGCACGTCCCGCGGCCCCTGCTCGCTGCTGTGCGCCCCTCCCCCCGCCTGCGCTGCTGCCGCCGTTCGCCAGCCGCGCATAGTGCATGGCCTCGCTCCTCGGTCCCTGCAGCCACACGCGCCGCTGCCTCCTCCCTTGGCTGCCGGCGAACTACCGTGCCGGCCGCTTCCGCCGCTACCTCCCATGGCCCCTGCCCAGCGCACCTCGCCGCAGCCCCCGGCGCCCCAGCGCCTCCTTTGGCTCGGGTAGGCACCCAAACGGGCTGACGCCCGCAGCGCCCCTGCGCCCGAATCGCCTAGCGCCCATTTGGCCCTATGGGCCACTGACTAGGGGGTCCCACCCCCCAAAACGTTTTTAAGAAAATAATATATATATATATAAATATTATTTAATCAATTAATTAACTAAATGATTAACTTAATTAAATCTATTTAAATTAACTAATTAAGGTTAATTAACCTAACTAACTATTGTTAATTAACTAAACAGTCCCTGACAGGTGGGACCCACCTGTCAGGTTGACCAGGTCAACGGTCAACGTTGACTGCTGACGTCATGCTGACGTCAGCAAGCACTATTCTGGATAATGTTAATTTAATTAATAATTAATAAATTAGAAAATGATTTAAAACTTTAAAAATTAATATAAATTAAACCGTAGCTCAGATGAAAATACTTTCTACATGAAAGTTGCTCAGAACGACGAGACGAATCCGGATACGCAGCCCGTTCATCCGCCACGCATCCCTAGCATAGCAAACACACAACTTTCCCCCTCCGGCTCCTCTGCCTGAAAACACGAAACACCAGGGATACTTCCCGGATGTTTCTCCCCTTCACCGGTACCACCTCGTACCGCGTTAGGGCACACCTAGCATCACGCTTTGTCATGTCATGCATCGTCATGCATTTGTTTGCATTATATTTATTGTTTCCTCCCCCTCTTCTCTCGCTAGACACCGAGACCGACACCGCTGCTACCCAGTACGACTACGGTGTTGACGACCCCTCTCTCTTGCCAGAGCAACCAGGTAAGCCCCCCCTTGATCACCAGATATCGCCTACTATCCTCTATACTGCTTGCATTAGAGTAGTGTAGCATGTTACTGCTTTGCGTTAATCCTATTCTGATGCATAGCCTGTCATTGTTGCTCCAGCTGTTGATACCTTACCTGCAATCCTAAATGCTTAGTATAGGATGCTAGTTTACCATCAGTGGCCCTACATTCTTGTCTATCTGCCATGCTATACTATCGGGCCATGATCACTTGGGAGGTGGTCACGGGTATATACTTATACATAATATATGATACTTGTGGTGATTAAAGTCGGGTCGGCTCGTAGGAGTACCCGCGAGTGATTCTGATGTTGGGGGCTGAAGGGCAGGTGGCTCCATCCCGGTAGAGGTGGGCCTGAGTTCTCGAAGGCCCCCGACGGTTACTTTATGGCGGAGCGACAGGGCAGGTTGAGACCACCTAGGAGAGAGGTGGGCCTGGCCCTGGTCGGTGTCCGTGGTTATTTCAGAATAACACGCTTAACGAGATCTTGGTATTTGATCTGAGTCTAGCTACTGGCCTATATGCACTAACCATCTACGCGGGGACAGTTATGGGCACTCGACGTTGTGGTATCAGCCGAAGCCTTCGTGACGTCAGCGACTGAGCGGCGCACGCCGGGTTGGACCACATAACGCAACTTCCTTTGTAATGGACGTTGTGGTATCAGCCGAAGCCTTCGTGACGTCAGCGACTGAGCGGCGCACGCCGGGTTGGACCACATAACGCAACTTCCTTTGTAATGGAGGTTGCTAGGTCTGCTCACCGGCCGCGTACGCAACATGCAGGTGTGCAATGGGCGATGGGCCCAGACCCCTGCGCCATAGGATTTAGACCGACGTGCTAACCTCTCTGTTGTGCCTAGGTAGGGCTGCGACATGTTGATCTTCCGAGGCGGGGCATGACCCAGGAAAGTGTGTCCGGCCAAATGGGATCGAGCGTGTTGGGTTATGTGGTGCACCCCTGCAGGGAAGTTAATCTATCCGAATAGCTATGTCCCTCGGTAAAAGGATGACCCGGAGTTGTACCTTGACCTTATGACAACTAGAACCGGATACTTAATAAAACACACTCTTCCAAGTGCCAAATACAACCGGTGATCGCTCTCTCACAAGGCGACGAGGGGAGGATCATCGGTTAGGATTATGCTACACAATGCTACTTGGTGAACTTACCATCTACTCTCTTCTACTGCTGCAAGATGGAGGTTACCAGAAGCGTAGTCTTCGATAGGACTATCTATCCCCCTCTTATTCCGACTTTCTACAATTCAGTCCACATATGATAGCCTTATTCCATTTGATACCAATGCATACATATGTAGTGTAGCTCCTTGCTTGCGAGTACTTTGGATGGTTGCTTGCTCCCCCTTTTTCCGCTTTGCTATACTCGATTGCTGCGACCAGACGTTGGAGCCCAGGAGCCAGACGCCACCGTCGACGACTACTACTACTACTCGGGAGGTGCCTACTACTATGTGCAGCCCGCTGACGATGACCAGGAGTGGTTTAGAAGGATCCCAGGTAGGAGGCCTGCGCCTCTTTCGATCTGTATCCCAGTTTGTGCTAGCCATCTTATGGCAACTTGTTTAACTTATGTCTATACTCAGATTTTGTTGCTTCCGCTGACTCGTCTATGATCGAGCTCTTGTATTCGAGCCCTCGAGGCCCCTGGCTTGTAATATGATGCTTGTATGACTTATTTTATTTGTAGAGTTGTGTTGTGATATCTTCCCGTGAGTCCCTGATCTTGATCATACATGTTTGCGTGTATGATTAGTGTATGGTCAAATCGGGGGCGTCACAAGTTGGTATCAAAGCCGACTGCATGTAGGAATCCCCCTTCCACACTCCTTGGTCGAAGTCGAGTCTAGACATTGCAAAACTTTTACTAACATGGATGTGTGTGTTACGGGCACACGTCGCCATTGGGTGATATTAGGATCTTTTACTTCTTGTCTATACTCTGGGACTCTGATCTCTCTTCTATTCGGGTTAAATGATTTTGCTAAAATCTAACTTTAGGTTCTCGAAAATACTTCCTCCCGGAGAGCCTTTCAGGCCAGATGATCGCCTGCTGCACTAGAAGATTCGAAAGACACTCTCTGATGCTTTCCCGAGACCCTTGTGCCCATCGCCGTTGCGACCCTACCAACGATAAATCTTTATGGATGACTATATACTTTTGTCGTTCATACCTTCCTCCCCAGTTGCCCTTGTTATTACAAGGTGCCCTCAAATACTCTCCGATGTTCCAAGCATCCTTTATGCTTACTACCCTGCAGTTCCTTGCCGCATGAATATCCCTACGAACAATTCTTCACCCTTATCGAGGAACTGTTCATTACTAGTTGATCATATGATCCACAAGGTACATTGATATACTATCCGGTCTTTCGGTAATTCTCTGCTAGCTGTTCATGTGCAAATACTTGTCTGCTTGCATTATGGTTGCGTTCCATATGTCTAGCAATATTCATTAGTATCCCTTGTCACTATCATTCTTGAGTCCATTGATTCAATAAGTTGTGAATGTACACAATCATCAGTCGAATCCTAGGATTATCCTTTCGGCTCATACGTCATTTGGATAGGAGCTGGTTCTCGACCAATCAATGCCTTGATCGGTTGTGCTTTTAAGTTTATTGAACTTATTCATTTTTTATCAGAACGATTGCTTCTGATCCCTTGATTTGGAAATCAAAAAAATCTGTGCATTAAGTTTTGAATTAGTCAGTTGTTTCTATAATCTGATGCCTTGGCATTCCTTCTTCCTCTGATTGAGTTCTGATACTCACGTCAGCCCCGTTGTGGACCGCCATACCCATTTCCGGGTTATTATCCAACAGTGTCCTTGACGACCTAAATTCTTGTGATTCTTTACCTGATACATAATGTCTTTGGTAAATTGTATCCTCTATTTTTGACAACCATGCTCTACTTTTGAGTTGGTGTTATTTACTCCTGAAGTTCATGGTATATGTTCTAAGAAGCCCCAATGGGTTGAACCTATGCCTTCCTTAATATGTGTGAACTCGAAAGTTTTCATGAGTCATACTCTTTTGGTATTTTGCCAGATAAAATTTCAACACTACTACTTCATCGGACGCGAGAAGTGAATGAAAGGTTATGCATTGGAGAAGTGGGAGTCGACCTTGAACTTTGTGTTCATGCCCACGGACACAATGTAGATCCTATCATGGTAGCTTCTTGTAATAATAACTAATTCCTTGATATAATATCCTTTGGTATCGGTGAAATCCCTTGCAATCGTGGTTCCGACCATATGTTCTTCTTGGATCCCATTTCTTGGACAAGTTGAAGTACTTGTCTTCTACAAAGCAATACCCCAGTCCAACCTCTACTTTGATCTGTCTTCGAGTATTACCCCATGGTATCTCGAGATTATCTTGGAACTGCATAACTTCCTATGAGTTCTTCATCAAGTACTACATTCTCACCGATTACAATTTTTCATGGGCTCTGAGTTATTAAACACTCAGGGACACCGATAACTGAACCGAGTCCACACTCCGATTCAATAACTCTAAGTAATTTTCGTTGCTTACGAGTTTAATAATCCTTCAAGTCATTCCTAGCCTGACCGGCTATATCATTATTGTGCTAAAAATTTAACTGTGCTACCTGGTCCTTTTTCCCGGAGCACAAATTTCGACGGTGAGCTAATCTTACGTTGGTCTTCCTCGTCATATCATTTCTCCCTGAACAGAAAACTTGATTTTGAGTTTGTGTCATACCCATGGTTCCAATAACCTTTCGCTTCATCATTCCTTTGACTTGATGTCATCGCCGATCGATTACATCTTCGTGGAGCCTCTCGACAAAATTTGTCGTGGTCGTCAAACAACATTTTGATTCCTTCCAGAATATAAACCAAATGGATGATGACAAGTAACCATCCTTGTCCCTCGATGATTTGTGTTATCACCGACAACATTATAGCTTTCCCTCCAACACAAACTTGTTTGTGTTTGGTGTTATACCTGGAGACCCGTGCTATCCAGCAATTATTCTTTGATACCTTGGAGTATTACCATCTTTTATGTCAAGAATGTCGTGAGAATTTCACCACCTCCTAAGAATTCTTGATACATGTAATACTTATCACCATCACCTTTCTTTCTTGGTCCCCGTGTTGGATCTAACTAGGATACCAACAGGTGAACGGTGCTGATTGGATTCTGCCCTTCTAGCAACCCTATTACTTTGAAGTTAATGGTCGAACGTTCATTCTTAGACTATTGATCACTGAATCATCATTCTAACATTTGATCATGCTACCTAAGGCCCTACTTTGGGCACCCTTTTCCACTAATGTTTAATTGTGTATGTTTTTCCTTGAGCATACATCATTATATCATTTGATCCGACAAATCTTATCTCCTTGTTCACATAACTATGGAAATCCATCTTTTTGGATACTCGTTGTATTATCGTGGAGTCCATCAGCCACCTCCTCATCCTCTCCTTGGCTTAATGATGAATCCCTTCGTGTATCCAGAGTCTGACCTTGCCTGAAGACCATGTCAATGCTATCTCGAAGCATATATATGTTACTCCAATTTTCAACAAGAACATTTAAAGCCTAATGTTAAATGTTTCCTGCTCAATGATCCAAACGTTGCTGTATGGGGAATGTCCTGAAATGTCTCTCCCCTTACCTAAAGAGTTTTCTACATTATATCCTGTCATGGACATCATGCTCTGCTTGTCCTTGGGAAGGATATACCCTTGAAATATGTGTTTAAACACATTTTCCTTTCCATTGTTCTGTTTAATCGGATAATCATATTTTTCTCTCCATTGTTTGTTTTAACCTTTCTTGTGATCTATATGATCTAAGCAGTAATATTCTCCTGCTTATGTAAACACCTCGTTGTACAATTATGTCAGCAAGACCCTGTTACTATTGTTGATGACATTTCGGTTGCCACCGATGGACGAGAACTTTGCCTATAGGTCCGCCTCGTTCAACAAGCAGGAAAATGGTTCTCTTCGTCCCTCGCCCTTGGTACTGATGTTGTTGCTGACATAAGATAGGCTATCCTCTGACATACCTTGCTTACAAGATTGTGCAAGACATCATCGCTCTTCCTACTTTTAACCCACATGGTGGGCCCATAACCCATAGGTCCCAGGATCGAAACTTGACCCTCCTGTACACCCTGTTGTCGAGGTTATTCCTTGAGCCTGGCTACGTATGTAATTGACGGGTCACCATTCTAGTGATTTAATCTGGTAGCAGACGCAATACTTATTCTCGTGCCTTGAAACCCTTTCACCTTCTAATTGGGCATTGAACGATTGCCTATCCGCTTGGTACTTCTTACTATACCTTCTTGGTTGGCTCTCGATGTGTTTCATTTGACCAACTCGAGAGATACCCTTGTGTTCATTCATGAGATAACCCCCGATGGTTAACCCTTATAGCATTCTATCATTGTCAAGCTGCCCCTTACCTATTCGTAAGTACAAATAAAAATAGAAAATAAAATATAAAAGAGAACACCCCCTCGTTGGGCCACGGCCCAGATGGCCTCGGGGCCAATCGGGCCGGCCTAGGCGCACCTCTCCTGGCCTATATGGCCCCTCCCTCGTGACCTAACCCCCCACGACCGCACCCACCACCCACTCCCCCCCCACTCTCTCTCTCGTTTCCCTCCCCCTCTCTTGCTAGATTGGGGAGGGCCCGATCTCGCCCCGAGCAGTTGCTCCCCCAAAGATCGCCGCCGGCGCCGAGCTTCGCCGCCCCCGGCCTCCTCCTCGCCGCTCCCTTCCTCCTGCGCCTCCCTCGTCAGCTCCCCCTGCGACTCCTCTTCCTTCGCACGAAGGCCTCCCGGAACCCGCGCCTCGGCATCGCCCTCGCGCCTGCCGGCCCATCCGGCTAGCCGACGCCTTGCCGTCCCAGCGACGTTCGCCGCTCCCCCCCCCCCCCCGCGTCGCCATCGATCCACCCCACCGTCGTCGTCGCCTCCCGGACTCCTCCTCGACCCCGCTGCCATTGACCCTACCCCCCGTGGTGAGGCCCCGGCAGCTCCTCCTCCTCCTCCCCTGCTGGCAACGGCACCCCGCACCCGATGCCGCCTCTGTCGGCGTGCTCGCCGCGCCCTCTCACGCCCGCCCGCTCCTCGACGCGCCCGGGGCACGCCCCACAACCGCCGCCCGCATGTCCCGCGGCCCCTGCTCGGTGCTGTGCGCCCCTCCTCCCGCCTGCGCTGCTGCCGCCGTTCGCCGGCCGCGCCCAGTGCATGGCCTCTCTCCCCGGTCCCTGCAACCACACGCGCCGCTGCCTCCTCCCCTGGCTACCGGCGAACCACCGTGCCGGCCGCTTCCGCCGCTACTCCCGCGACCCCAGCCGAGCGCACCTCGCCGCAGCCCCCGGCGCCCCAGCGCCTCCTTTGGCTCGGGCAGGCGCCCAAACGGGCTGACGCCCGCAGCGCCCTTGCGCCCGAATCGCCCAGCGCCCATTTGGCCCTATGGGCCTCTGACTAGGGGGTCCCACCCCCCCAAAACGTTTTTTTTTAAATATATAAAAAAATTAAAAAATTAAAAAATTATTTAATCAATTAATTAACTAAATAATTAACTTAATTAAATCTATTTAAATTAACTAATTAAGGTTAATTAACCTAATAACTAATTAACCTAACTAACTATTGTTAATTAACTAAACAGTCCCTGACAGGTGGGACCCACCTGTCAGGTTGACCAGGTCAACGGTCAACGTTGACTGCTGACGTCATGCTGACGTCAGCAAGCACTATTCTGGATAATATTAATTTAATTAATAATTAATAAATTAGAAAATGATTTAAAACTTTACAAATTAATATAAATTAAACCGTAGCTCAGATGAAAATACTTTCTACATGAAAGTTGCTCAGAACGACGAGACGAATCCGGATACGCAGCCCGTTCGTCCGCCACGCATCCCTAGCATAGCAAACACACAACTTTCCCCCTCCGGCTCCTCTGCTTGAAAACGCGAAACACCGGGGATACTTCCCGGATGTTTCTCCCCTTCACCGGTACCACCTCGTACTGCGTTAGGGCACACCTTGCATTACGCTTTGTCATGTCATGCATCGTCATGCATTTGTTTGCATTATATTTATTGTTTCCTCCTCCTCTTCTCTCGCTAGACACCGAGACCGACGCCGCTGCTACCCACTACGACTACGGTCTTGACGACCCCTCTCTCTTGCCAGAGCAACCAGGCAAGCCCCCCCCCTTGATCACCAGATATCACCTACTATCCTCTATACTGCTTGCATTAGAGTAGTGTAGCATGTTACTGCTTTTCGTTAATCCTATTCTGATGCATAGCCTGTCATTGTTGCTCCATCTGTTGATACCTTACCTGCAATCCTAAATGCTTAGTATAGGATGCTAGTTTACCATCAGTGGCCCTACATTCTTGTCTGTCTGCCATGCTATACTATCGGGCCGTGATCACTTGGGAGGTGATCACGGGTATATACTTATACATAATATATGATACTTGTGGTGATTAAAGTCGGGTCGGCTCGTAGGAGTACCCGCGAGTGATTCCGATGTTGGGGGCTGAAGGGGCAGGTGGCTCCATCCCGGTAGAGGTGGGCCTGAGTTCCCGAAGGACCACGACGGTTACTTTGTGGCGGAGCGACAGGGCAGGTTGAGACCACCTAGGAGAGAGGTGGGCCTGGCCCTGGTCGGCGTCCGTGGTTATTTCACAATAACATGCTTAACGAGATCTTGGTATTTGATCTGAGTCGGGCTACTGGCCTATACGCACTAACCATCTACGCGGGGACAGTTATGGGCACTCGACGTCGTGGTATCAGCCAAAGCCTTCGTGACGTCAGCGACTGAGCGGCGCCCGCCGGGTTGGACCGCGTAACGCAACTTCCTTTGTAATGGAGGTTGCTAGGTCTGCTCACCGGCCGCATACGCAACGTGCAGGTGTGCAATGGGCGATGGGCCCAGACCCCTGCGCCATAGGATTTAGACCGGCGTGCTGACCTCTCTGTTGTGCCTAGGTAGGGCTGTGACGTGTTGATCTTCCGAGGCCGGGCATGACCCAGGAAAGTGTGTCCGGCCAAATGGGATCGAGCGTGTTGGGTTATGTGGTGCACCCCTGCAGGGAAGTTAATCTATTCGAATAGCCGTGTCCCTCGGTAAAAGGATGACCCGGAGTTGTACCTTGACCTTATGACAACTAGAACCGGATACTTAATAAAACACACTTCCAAGTGCCAGATACAACCGGTGATCGCTCTCTCACAGGGCGACGAGGGGAGGATCATCGGTTAGGATTATGCTACACGATGCTACTTGGTGAACTTACCATCTACTCTCTTCTACTGCTGCGACCAGACGTTGGAGCCCAGGAGCCAGACGCCTCCATCGACGACGACTACTACTACTCGGGAGGTGCCTACTACTACGTGCAGCCCGCTGACGACGACTAGGAGTGGTTTAGGAGGATTCCAGGCAAGAGGCCTGCGCCTCTTTTGATATGTATCCCAGTTTGTGCTAGCCATCTTATGGCAACTTGTTTAACTTATGTCTGTACTCAGATTTTGTTGCTTCCACTGACTCGTCTATGATCGAGCTCTTGTATTCGAGTCCTCGAGGACCCTGGCTTGTAATATGATGCTTGTATGACTTATTTTATTTATAGAGTTGTGTTGTGATATCTTCCCGTGAGTCCTTGATCTTGATCGTACACGTTTGCCTGTATGATTAGTGTACGGTCAAATCAGGGGCGTCACATTGCAAAAGAGATGTTGTTACTATCAGTTGAGATGATTTGACTCATGGATTTAATTTTTCTAAATTTAGTAGACAACACCGTGAATAAGAATTACCTAGTAAAGATGAAATTATTGGTCTTGCTTCTATTGTCGTACGTCCTAGTGATCCTTTAGAACAATATTTGCTAGACCATGAAAATGATATGTTTATGAATGAAAGAAGGGAATTAGATGAAGTATTCTTCAAATAGGAACCTATTCTAAAACACAATTTACCGGTTGAAATCCTAGGAGATCCTCCTCCACCCAAGGGTGATCCTGTGTTTGAGCTTAAACCGTTACCGGATACTCTTAAATATGCTTATTTTGATGAGAAAAAGATATATCCTATTATTATTAGTGCTAACCTTTCAGAACATGAAGAAGAGAGATTATTGAAAATTCTGAAGAAGCATCGTGCTGCTATTGGGTATACTCTTGATGATCTTAAGGGCATTAGTCCCACTCTATGCCAACATAGAATTAATTTGGAAGAAGATGCTAAACCAGTTCGTGATCATCAACGCCGTCTGATTCCTAAAATGAAAGAGGTGATAAGAAAGGAGATACTAAACCTCCTTGAGGCAGGTATAATTTACTCCGTTGCTGATAGTCAGTGGGTATGTCCTGTCCATTGTGTCCCTCAGAAGGGAGGTATTACTATTGTTCCTAATGATAAAGATGAATTGATTCCTCAAAGAATTATTACTGGCTATAGGATGGTAATTGATTTCTGCAAATTAAATAAGGCTACTAAAAAAGATCATTACCCCTTACCTTTTATCGATCAAATGCTAGAAAGATTATCCAAACATACACATTTTTGCTTTCTAGATGGTTATTCTTGTTTCTCTCAAATACCTGTGTCAGCCAAAGATCAATCAAAGACTACTTTTACATGCCCTTTTGGTACTTTTGCTTATAGACGTATGTCTTTTGGTTTATGTAATGCACCTGCTACCTTTCAAAGATGCGTGATGGCTATATTCTCTGACTTCTGTGAAAAGATTTGTGAGGTTTTCATGGACGACTTTTCTGTCTATGGATCTTCTTTTGATGATTGCTTGAGCAACCTTGATCGAGTTTTGCAGAGATGTGAAGAAACTAATCTTGTCTTGAATTGGGAAAAGTGCCACTTTATGGTTAATGAAGGTATTGTCTTGGGGCATAAAGTTTCTGAAAGAGGTATTGAAGTTGATAAAGCCAAGGTTGATTCTATTGAAAAGATGCCATGTCCCAAGGACATCAAAGGTATAAGAAGTTTCCTTGGTCATGCCGGTTTTTATAGGAGGTTCATCAAGGACTTCTCAAAAATCTCTCGGCCTCTGAATAATTTATTACAAAAAGATATACCATTTGTCTTTGATGATGATTGTGTAGAAGCATTTGAAATACTTAAGAAAGCATTGATCTCTGCACCTATTGTTCAGCCACCTGATTGGAATTTACCCTTTGAAATTATGTGTGATGCTAGTGATTATGCTGTAGGTGTTGTTCTAGGACAAAGGGTTGATAAGAAACTAAATGTTATTCAATATGCTAGTAAAACTCTAGACAATGCTCAAAGAAATTATGCTACTACTGAAAAAGAATTCTTAGCAGTTGTATTTGCTTGTGATAAGTTTAGACCTTATATTGTTGATTCTAAAGTAACTATTCACACTGATCATGCTACTATTAAATATATTATGGAAAAGAAAGATGCTAAACCTAGACTTATTAGATGGGTTCTCTTGCTACAAGAATTTGATTTTCATATTGTTGATAGAAAAGGAGCTGAGAACCCTGTTGCAGACAACTTGTCTAGGTTAGAAAATGTGCTTGATGACCCACTACCTATTGATGATAGCTTCCCTGATGAGCAATTAAATGTCATAAATACTTCTCATACTGCTCCATGGTATGCTGATTATGCTAATTACATTGTTGCTAAGTTTATACCACCTAGTTTCACATACCAGCAAAAGAAAAAGTTCTTTTATGATTTGAGGCATTACTTTTGGGACGACCCACATCTTTATAAAGAAGGAGTAGATGGTGTTATTAGACGTTGTGTACCTGAGCATGAACAAGAACAGATCCTACGCAAGTGTCACTCTGAAGCTTATGGAGGAAACCATGCTGGACATAGAACTGCACATAAGGTACTGCAATCTGGTTTTTATTGGCCTACTCTCTTCAAGGATGCCCGTAAGTTTGTCTTATCTTGTGATGAATGTCAAAGAGTTGGTAATATTAGTAGACGTCAAGAAATGCCTATGAATTATTCACATGTTATTGAACCATTTGATGTTTGGGGCTTTGACTATATGAGACCTTTTCCTTCCTCTAATGGTTATACACATATTTTAGTTGCTGTTGATTACATTACTAAGTGGGTAGAAGCTATTCCAACTAGTAGTGCTGATCATAACACTTCTATTAAAATGCTGCAAGAAGTTATTTTTCCAAGATTTGGAGTCCCTAGATATTTAATGACTGATGGTGGTTCACATTTTATTCATGGTGCTTTCCATAAAATGCTTGCTAAATATGATGTTAATCATAGAATTGCATCTCCTTATCACCCTCAGTCTAGTGGTCAAGTAGAATTGAGTAATAGAGAACTCAAATTAATTTTGCAAATGACTGTTAATAGGTCCAGAAAGAATTGGTCCAAGAAACTTGATGATGCATTATGGGCCTATAGAACTGCATATAAAAATCCTATGGGTATGTCTCTGTATAAAATGGTATATGGAAAAGCATGTCACTTACCTCTCGAACTAGAACACAAGGCTTATTGGGCTATTAAATAACTTAATTATGATTTTAAATTTGCTAGTGAGAAGAGGTTATTTGATATTAGCTCACTTGATGAATGGAGAACTCAAGCCTATGAAAATGCCAAGTTGTTTAAAGAAAAAGTTAAAAGGTGACATGATAAAAGAATACAAAAGCGTGAGTTTAACGTAGGTGATTATGTATTGCTATACAACTCTCGTTTAAGATTTTTTGCAGGAAAACTTCTCTCTAAATTGGAAGGACCTTACGTTATCGAGGAGGTCTATCGTTCCGGTGCCATAAAAATCAACAACTTCGAAGGCACAAATCCGAAGGTGGTGAATGGTCAAAGAATCAAACACTATATCTCAGGTAATACCATAAATGTTGAAACCAATGTTATTGAAACCGTAACCCCGGAGGAGTACATAAAGGACACTTTCCGGAACATTTCAGACTCCAAAAAGGAATAGGTATGTGGTACGGTAAATAACGACTCCAAAACAGTTTTAAGGCAATATTTCTCTGTTTTGGAATATTTAGAAAAATAGAAAAATAAGAAGCAGTCCGGAAAGGACACGAGGGCCCCATGAGGGTGGAGGGCGCGCCCTACCCCCTGGGCACGCCCCTACCTCGCGGGCACCTTGTGTGCTCTCCGGACTCCGTTTTCTTATAGGACACCTATTTTGGTCGGTAAAAATTCATTATATAACCTCCCGGGGGTTTTGACTCCCGTATCATGCAAAAATATCTCTCGTCTTTGTTTTGAGCTATCCTGCTGCAGACAGAGCAACATGTCGTCCCAGGATTTGGAAGGAGAAACCCATGTGGCTGATTACCTCGCAGATCCTAAGGTCTATGGGGATGTGGAGCACTGTGGTTGGACTACGGAAGAAGAAGAGGACTATAAACCCAAGGGAAAGGAGGAGACGAGTTCAGATGAAGATGAAGTCCCACTACCTCAACCTGGGGACATGCATGTGGAGTTCAAAAAGTCAAGCCTCCCGGATAGAGTAAAGAAACCTAAGATCGAGTTTATCCCTTTTCGCCTCTTGCAGGAAAACAAGTAGGAACTATGCAAAAAGATACTGAGCCTGGAACAGGAGATCGAGGACCCGAGGGACCAAAATTTTGTCCTCAAATGCAAATTAAGGAAGAAGCCTACGCCATCAACAAAATCACCACTGTCTCCTCCAACAAAGAAGAATTGAGTATCTGGTATGGGCACTCCACTTGGCAACTGCCAAGCTTGGGGGAGTGCCCCGGTATCGTATCGCCCTCACTTTTGTCTTTACGGTTTTTCTTAGTTTGATCCTTTTGGTAATATCTTGATCTAGTAGAATAAAAGTTCTTAGTATGATCTAGTTGTGAGTTTTGCTTTATTACCCCTCTATGTAATCGAGTCCGTGAGCTATATAATAGAGATTAGTGTTGAGTCAAGGGCTTGATTATTTTGCCATGATCCTAAGTGAATAAAGGAAAAGAGAAAGAAATAAAAAGAAACAGAAAGATCATGTGACTCTTACGGAGAGTAATGAGCTCACATAGAAAGAGTATGATGAATAAAAGTTATTGAAGGTTGACAAACATAGTTTTGGTCATCGTTGCAATTAATAGGAAGTAATAAAGAAAGAGAGTCTTCACATACAAATATACTATCTTGGACATCTTTTATGATTGTGAGCACTCATTAAAATATGACATGCTAAAGAGTTGACATTGGACAAGGAAGACAACGTAATGGGTTATGCTTTCTTACATCTGAGATAAATTATATTGTCTTGGATCCTCCAACATGTTGAGCTTGCCTTTCTCCCTCATGCTAGCCAAATTCATTGCACCAAGTAGAAATACTACTTGTGCTTCCAAATACCCTTAAACCAGTTTTGCCATGAGAGTCCACCATACCTGACTATGGGTTGAGTAAGATCCATCAAGTAAGTTGTCATCGGTGCAAGCAACAAAAATTGCTCTCTAAATATGTATGATTGATTGGTGTGATAGAAATAAGCTTTATACAATCGTGTGATATGGAAGTAATAAAAGCGACAGACTGAATAATAAAGGTCCATATCAGAAGTGGCAATATAAAGTGACGTTCTTTCGCATTAGGATTTTGTGCATCCAACCATAAAAGCGCATGACAACCTCTGTTTCCCTCTGCGAAGGGCCTATCTTTTACTTTTATCTCCTATACTGCAAAAGAGTCAAGATGATCTTCACCCTTCCTTTTTACATTTTATCCTTTGGCAAGCACAATATGTTGGAAAGATCCTGGTATATATGGCTAATTGGATGTGGGTTTTCATGAACTATTACTGTTGACATTACCCTTGAGGTAAAACGTTGGGAGGCAAAACTATAAGCCCCTATCTTTCTCTGTGTCTGATTAAAACTCCATACCCATAAGTATTGCGTGAGTGTCAGCAATTGTGAAAGATTATATGATAGTTGAGTATGTGGACTTGCTGAAAAGCTCTTATACATTGACTCTTTCCTATGTTATGATAAATTGTAATTGCCTCAATGACTGAGATTATAGTTTGTTAGTTTTCAATGAAGTTTACGATTCATACTTGATATTGTGATTGAATTATTACTCTAGCATAAGATATCATATGACAATAATTATATAAGTTGCTGCTCTAAGAATGATCATGATGCCCTCATGTCTGTCTTTTATTTTTATCGACACCTTCATCTCTAAACATGTGGGCATATTTTTCAATTTCGGCTTTTCGCTTGAGGACAAGCGAGGTCTAAGCTTGGGGGAGTTGATACGTCCATTATGCATCATGCTTTTATATCAATATTTATTGTATTATGGGCTGTTATTACACATTATGTCACAATACTTATGCCTATTCTCTCTTATTTTACAAGGTTTACATAAAGAGGGAGAATGCCGGCAGCTGGGATTATGGCTGGAAAAGGAGAAAATATTAGAGACCTATTCTGCACAACTCCAAAAGTACTGAAACTTCATGGATGATGTTTTCCAAATATATAAAAAAACATTGAGCGCAAGAACTTCACCAGGGGGCCACACCCTGCCCAAGAGGGTGGGGCGCGCGCCCCCTACCTCGTGGGCCCCCTGGTGGCCCTCCGGTGACCATCTTCTGCTATATGGACTCTTTCGATGGGAAAAAATCATAAGCCATCTTCTCGAACGAAACTCCGCCGCCACGAGGCGGAACCTTGGCGAAGCCAATCTAGGGTTCTGGCGGGGTTGTTCTGCCGTGGAAACTTCCCTCCTGGAGGGGGAAATCATCGCCATCGTCATCACCAATGCTCCTCTCATCGAGAGAGGGCAATCTCCATCAACATCTTCATCAGCACCATCTCATCTCAAAACCCTAGTTTATCTCTTGTATCCAATTATTGTCTCCAAGTCCGGGATTGGTGCTAGTAGTGTTAATTACTCCTTGTAGTTGATGGTAGTTGGTTTAATTGGTGGAAGATCATATGTTCAGATCCTATATGCACATTAATACCCCTCTGATTATAAACATGTTTATGCTTTGTGAGTAGTTACTTTTGTTCCTGAGGACATGGGAGAATTCTTGCTATCAGTAGTCATGTGAATTTGGTATTCGTTCGATATTTTGATGAGATGTATGTTGTGTCTCCTCTAGTGGTGTTATGTGAACGTCGACTACATGACACTTCACCATTATTTGGGCCTAGAGGAAGGCATTGGGAAGTAATAAGTAGATGATGGGTTGCTAGAGTGACATAAGCTTAAACCCTAGTTTATGCATTGCTTCGTAAGGGGCTGATTTGGATCCATATGTTTCATGCTATGGTCAGATTTACCTTAATACTTTTGTTGTATTTGCGGATGCTTGCAATAGAGGTTAATCATAAGTGGGGTGCTTGTCCAAGTAAGGGCAGCACCCAAGCACCGGTCCACCCACATACCAAATTATCAAAGTACCAAACGCGAATCATATGAGCGTGATGAAAACTAGCTTGACGATATTCCCATGTGTCCTCGGGAGCGCTTTACATCATATAAGAGTTTGTCCAGGCTTGTCCTTTGCTACAAAAGGATTGGGCCACTTTGCTGCACTTTATTTACTTTTGTTACTTGTTGCTCGTTACAAATTATCTTATCACAAAACTATCTGTTACCACTTATTTTAGTACTTGCAGAAAATACCTTGCTGGAAACCGCTTATCATTTCCTTCTGCTCCTCGTTGGGTTCGACACTCTTACTTATCAAAAGGACTACGATAGATCCCCTATACTTGTGGGTCATCAGCCTTCGATGAGGACATGTTGGACGCTAAAAACCTGCATCTCGATCTCTTTCGCCATTTGGAAGCGCTGGAACGGAGGGCTATGGTTTGGAGAATTAGGATTAGATGGCTAGTCTAACTAAAGTAGTAGATGAGTATTTAAAGAGGTTAAAAAATGTGAACGCAGCGGGGTTTGGATGCAAATGAAGACGAAGGGGAGGTGAGAAGCCGAGGAAAATCGGTTCCCGATGGAGAATTAAATGGGAGAAGTGGCGTGTAGGCAGTTGATTAGACGACTAGGTAGACTAAATGAAAAGGCTATGTGGGTAGACTGAGGAGTCGTACCTGCTCGTGTACATGCCCATCCTTCCTGAGAGGTGGGGCCTATGCAAATAGAGAAAAAATGTGTCATAGCTGGTTCAAATGGATATTGGCGCGTGCGTGGGAGACACAACATTCTATGGTTAAGGAATACACGGTTATCCTCATCAAAAAAGCCCATCTTCGCGCTTCCGCATGCACGAGAATTTGGTTCTGCTCGCAATATGGATGATACCTGGAGGATGAAGTGAACATGCATGCTAGCACGGGAGACCTATTTCCGCTATACAGTACTGGAGTACCCATGTTCCTACTACTACCACTAGTAGTAGTAGTACAACTGCGGTACACTTGATGGTCAAAATACTATTCATCCGGTCCTCACAATGAAGTGACAACACCCTGCGCCTGGCACTAGTCCAGGCGGCGTGTTTGGGTTACCAAAGTCAGCCTCACCCTGTGCACTGTGCAGTCTGTCACCGCCGCTGTACAGCACATTAGCATGCCTCGCCTCGTCTCCCTCTCCCCTCACATAGCACCACTCCATCTCCATCTCTGTCTCCATCTCATCGTGCCCCCGTGTACCGTCGCCTCGCTCGCCTTCCCCAGTACCACTATTCCCTCGCTAGCCGCTCCAGCACCTACAGCCTTCTCCCCCGTAAATCAAGCCCCCCAAACCCCCCACCTTCCAAACTCCACCATGGCCGAACGCGAACCGCGCAGCATCCATATGAGCCACGATTGGAGCAATCTCCCCAGTGACATCCTCGAGCTCTATTGTTCGTGTATGGATATGTTGAGCGCCCTGCGGCTGGTTGCATGCCTGAGGGACATGCACACGGCCATCGTCTAAGCGAGGCCTAAGCTTTTCAAGACACCCTGCTTGCTGCTATCTGGTCTTGCGAGATTGGCTCACCATGATACGGAGGCGTACATGATGCCCCTCGACTTCAATCCGATCTCCATTAGCCGAAACTTCTTTGCAAGTATGTAGTGGGTCACCGTACATCATTTCCCTCAACTTCGAACCAATCACCATCGGCCGAAACTTCTTGGCAGGTATGTACTGGGTAGGCATGAACTCCCACTGGATGGCTGCCTTCAGAGAAGACGGTAAAAAGTTGGTGCTCGTGAACTTCCAGACCTCCCATGAGATTATCCTTCCTCCGTTGGATTATATAGAGTTTTACCATCATCGTCCAAGTCATCTAGATTACCACGTTAGTTGGACGGACCTTGTTTTGCAGAAGATTGTAATCTGCCAAGTGCCCACACGACATGCGAATTACGCAGACTTCAAGCTAATTGCCTTGTTCGACCGTGGACTCGCCTATCTTTACGCCGGTGCCTTCTTTAGCTGGAGACAACTCAGCTCGTAGTGGATCATCGTCAAAGCTGATACACACTTCTGTGATGCTATTAAACACAATGGCATCATCTACGCGATTGACAAAGCAGATGGCACCACGTATTGTTGGCACGGCGCGTGTAAGTTGTTTCCGTCTCATGTTAATGATGACGCCATGACACTATTTGAACTTTTTATGATGATTGGAATATCCTTGTTTGAGCAGAATTTGAGTAGAACTATGGCAATGTATTTTTAGGCGCCGTAAATCAGCTATATTTGGAATGAGTTAATTCATGCGATTGTGACCATGTCATTACAGCCAATTTGTACCCCTGAATAGTCAAACAGTTAGGAATATATGGATATTCTCCTTATTTTATAGTAATCTATATACTATACTAAATATGAGTGTGTATCAATGGCCATGTTAGTTTCCTCATTTTCATGATGTAGAAACATGCACCACATTGTTGGTTTCATCTAACCATACATTAGGGAAGTAAATGTGCATATGGAGAACTCTATATTTGGAAGTAGTGAAATCCTGTAATGCTTACCATGTGTGCATACCTATATTCACCCTTCAGCAATCAATGGCTAGAATAATATCCTCAAAAAAATTTGCCCACGGAACACGAGTATATAACAATGCATGGTATGTTAGTTACCTTGAATAATTTGTTTGTGAGGACAGAACATGATTACGTAACATGCATGACATGGTAGTTTCCCGTGAAGACTCGATTGTGAGATAACATGAGTATAACCATGCATGGCACTTCTATATTTTCGAACCCAGTATACATTTCCCTGTATTTTCCTCCCAGTTCCAACAAGGACATATCAATGTTGTTTCTTGCATTATCCTACTCATACTCTGAACAATGCTGATCTTACATTAACAATGCCTGTCCTTTTTGATATGATGAAGTGTCCCTACAGTTACTGCTCTTTGTAATCACACTACCTTTGCCAAAAACAGGGAAGCACAACTAGTTCCTCGCTCGATCAGATGATGGTAAAAGACTGATGATCATTCGGACACATGATCCAGAAAAGTTATATTGCAAAAACCCCATTGTATACAAGCACCATGAAATACGTGAGTATCCGGACAGTGGCTGTTACATCTATGAGCAGGATACCAGCTTGTTGGGGCCTTCGGGATTTTTTAGTTGGAGGAGGTAAACAGCCTTGGTTCACACTCTTTGTTTCTCAGACTCAATTATCCGATTAACTAGGAGATCACCGTTGGCAAGGACCTTGATGGCAGAGAGGCTCTGTTTTCTATGGAAAGCTGTGTCTACACGGCGAGCCCTAGGAGTTCGGGAGCAAACTCCCCTGATTGTCAACGATACAGCCTGCAGCCAAACGAAGGTGAGAATGACAAAGGCATCCGGATTAACTTTGATCCTTGGATGTCTCAATTACGACAAGCAGTGATGTGGTTCAAGCCTTCAGGTTGATAGGTAATTGGGCTGTTGCGTCGAAAGGGTGGAGTATTGGTGTCTCCGGATCATTGGTCGCTGAAGTGGGGCTGCAAATTATGATGGTGTTGGATCATCTCTTCGAATGACTTTGTTGTCTTTGCTGCTTGTTCTGGATGGGTAGTTCTTTCTTTTGTTATGCACATTCCTTGTCATTTGGCCATCCTCGTCTATGTCACTCTTACTATGTAATAGTTC
The DNA here is from genome assembly GCF_018294505.1 of Triticum aestivum. Classification (NCBI taxonomy): domain Eukaryota; kingdom Viridiplantae; phylum Streptophyta; class Magnoliopsida; order Poales; family Poaceae; genus Triticum; species Triticum aestivum. The sequence goes on along the minus strand of NC_057800.1, from coordinate 107,138,010 downwards.
CCTCTGTTTAGAATGTCATTCCCGTCTGGATCACGAAAGTCTGAGCGCTGCATATGGGTGCATTTTGGTGGTGTAGCAAGACATCTTATGAACTATCATGTCTTGTTGTTTATGTCAGTAGTAGTCACTAGTCAGTGTTTGAATGTTGTATATATCGCTGTTTCAAACTGTTTATTTTCTCAAACTATTGGTGGGCTAAATGAGGGGATCACCATTCTCTAGTGTTCAGAGTGTATCTCCTTTTTTCAAATTATATAATTTGAGCTCAGTGTCTTTTCGATGATGTACACTTCTTTGGGCCAGTGAGGTGTCGTTGAATATGGGCCGAGTAGTAACGCAATGCCAAACAGGTTAATTATGACTCTCAGGCCGAGCTCTCAAGAGATCCTCAACAAAAAGGCCGGGCTCTCTAAAAAAGAAAGAATAAGGACTCTTAGGCCGACATGTGGGCGCCACTGGTGTTTTCGTGCACTTGCGTGCCGAGAGCATATTGGCGCGTGTTCGAAATTCATGCTACCTTTTCATCCCCAATCTCCCGCCCCTCCCCCGCCTCTGGAATCTCGATTCCTACTCCATTTCCCCCCAAATCCCCCTCCTATACTCCCTGTACTCAAGCACACTATCATGTCGCCGATCAACGCGGATCTTCGAGCCGGAGATCCTGAGGTCCGTCCTGCCTTCGGTCGCTACGTGCTATCGCTCAACAGTGGCATGGCGGCGCTTGACGACCAGTTTGCCAGCAAAGTGCTAATGGTAACCATCAACGGCGACCGGACTCCTTTCTTGCCGGACCACCTTGTCAAAGCTCTTGGCATTGTGCACGGCATCCAAATAAGTAACTTGCTCGTCGAAGTCTGTCCGCCACCGGCTGATTTCTTCTCAGGTTCCGGACAACTTTCGACTACAGTCGTGTGTTCGAATCTTTCCGGTGTTTGTTCTATGATGGCGCGCTGGTGATCTTTGATCGGTGGCACCCAGGATGGGGCTCTGTGACCTCTAAGCTTGAGTTTTTAACAAAGCTTACCTTCCACGGCATGCCTCGACATGCTTGGAACGAGTCCATGAATGAGCTTATCAATGACCTTGGAGGTGAGCTCGTAAGTATGTTTGTTCCTCCAGACAGCTGGGCTCTGACGGTTATGGCATGTATGAAGAAGCCGTCCACCATACCGAAGGTTATTGGTGTTGAGATACCGGTGCAGGAACCGGGGTTGTACTATTCATCGCCACCAAGGCCGCCACGGACCCGTTAGGGATGTACCTGTATCGAGTGTTCTTGCATGTCGAAGAAGTGGCCAATCCATCAATCGAAGTCCTGCCACCACCGCTGGTGCCAGGGTTCATCGACGACGTCTATTACAGGAGTCAATCTCAGACTTTCCCCGTGTTGCTCGGAATGATGGATGGCACAGGGCCTACTCCATCGCGCGGCGGAGGCCACTGCTTCTTTGGGAGAAGAGGCATGGTTGGCTGCCTGGATGTGCTCTAATTTGAGGTACCAACCGAATCTTGTCAGATACTAGTTAAATCCGAGCTATGGGTGTGAAGCACTGATGTGCCAGTACATTTGATTGTGACCTATTCTAATTTATTTGTACCTAAACTTTTTTTAGAAAGGGTTGTACGTCAACTTAATGTGCTAGCAGAACTTATTGTGTTGTCTGTCTGTTTTCTTTGCACATGATTCAATATATTTCCCCATCATTGATAAAGACGATGAACCGTTATGTACGAGTTCATTGGTTTCAACATAGCCCTACCCGTAGCGATCCACTGCTTCCATTCTGATTGTGCCGCCTGCGTGAAATTTTTGTATGCAAGTTCAGTGTGCTATGATGTTCTATATGATTGTGTCAACTATATAAGTTTTACTGAGCATCAACAATGCATATGGCTGAAAGATGTATTTACGAGCATCGACCAATGGGTCTCTCTTTCTCTCTCTCTCTCACACACACATGCGCACACACACGCACAAGTGGGACCCGTTGAATTATTTCTTTGCTCGTGACATCTTTTAATTAGGTTCCACTGTAATCTAACTTTTTTCTTAAGTTATTAATTGAGCTCAGTGACTTCAAAAAGTTGTACAGAAGCCTTGTTTGGGCCTTTCCTGCGTTGTTGTATGTGGGCTGAGTAGCCATGTTAGGTTGTACTGTACTACACAGGCCTTTTTTCAACATCAGCAATGCAACTGGGCTGACAGTTGTACACAATATCCGGGTCAACTTGTTATTCTCCACCCCGCTCGGCTGCAAACTTTCCTAGGAGGTATACATTAGGCTTAACAAGAAAATGGACTTTAAGAAATAATAAATGGGATGTAATTATAATAACTGGGCAGTAACTATAAAAAATGCACCAAACGCGTAATTAGTTTAAAAAATATATTATTTTTGGAATTTGAAAATTTTAATTTCAATACTTGTTGCGCATGCAATATTTCGTTGGATTTTAACGTAATACAACTTTATTTTGAAATTATATTTAATCTGACTAGAAATTTCGGATAAAAATATTTCGGATCCCATAAAAATGTGGGAATTTTTTTTTGAATTCTGTTTTGAGCGGTTGGTTGAAATTATTAATCGTTGTCCTAGATAGAAAATGGGTTGTACTTTTAACAAACTGTAAATGGGCTGCAGTAAATTCCATTAGAATTAAAAAATGGGTTGTACATTCTTAAAAATCGCAAATGGGCTATATGTTCTCTGCCACACACTTGTGGGCCTTCTAAGTTGACGCGTACCCTAAAAAAACTAAGTTGACGTGTATGCAAGGCTTTGTCAACAACACACGGTTCTGGCAGCTGTGGCCGTTGGATGTCCATCCAACGGATGTCGTGCTTCTTCTTCAATCTCGGATATTCTTCCTTCAGCCTCCCAAAAAATGATTCCTCCCCCTGACATCTGGGGCGCACCATTTCAGAGGCTGACCTGTGGGCCAACTAAGTTGACGCGTACCAAGGGCTTTGTCAACTTAGTCAATATAAACAATTCTAGCAGCAGTGACCGTACGATGTCCATCCAACGGTCGTAGTGCTTCTTCAACCTCTAGTCTTCTTGCTCCAGCCGCCCAAAGCAGCGCTGGTCGTGCCGCGTGCTCCTGCCTCCCGTGGCCGGCAGTGATGCCGCGGAGGCCTCACCGCCCCCTACTACTCCCACCGCTGGCCAGTCCATACCTCTACTCACCCACACCCCCTGTTATTCTGTGGCAACGACAGCCTCACACCGCAGCCGAACCAGTGGATCCTCGTACTCCTATCCGCGTGGGCTTCCACTGCCGCGTCTTCCCCGGCTCTGCGTTGTCCCCTTCCTAGGCCTCGCCGTCTTCCACCGCCCTGGTGCTCTCGACGCGGCCTGGTCAACGTGGTCAATGACCGACATGCATCTGAAGTGGACTGTAGGTGGAGAGGTTGACAGCTGGGTCCATGGCCGCACGCAAGGAAACACCTCCTTATTATGCGCAAAACAATGATTCCTCCACCTGACATCTGGGACCCACCGAAAGGGCCTCTGTATTTCGTGAAAAAAACGTTACCACCGCTGACAGCTCGGACCCACCAGCTATATCTTCGCACGCAAGGAAGTGCCTCCTTATTACGCACAAAAAATAAATACTCCCCCTGCTAGCTGGGACCCAGTATAGTGGGAGGCTGACTTGTGGGTCTACTAAGTTGACGGGGACGGGGGGCTTTGTCAACTTAGTCAATATGCACGATTCTAGCTCCAGTGACCGTACGATGTCCATCCAACGGCCATAGTGCTTCTTCAACCTCTGGTCTTCTTGCTCCAGCCGCCCAAACTAGCGTCGATCGTGCCTCGTGCTCCTGCCTCCCGTGGCCGGCTGCGATGCCGCGGGGTGCTCACCGCCCCCTACTACTCCCATCGTTGGTCAGGCCATCCCTCTACTCACCCACACCCCCTGTTATTCTGCGACGACGGAAGCCTCACACCGCAGTGAACCAGTGAACCCTCATACTCCTCTACGTGTGGGCATCCACTGTCGCGTCTTCCCCGGCTCCACGTCGTCCCCTTCCTAGGCCTCGCCGTCGTCCACCGCCTTGGTGCTCTCGGCGCGGCGTGGTCAACGTGGTTAAGGAACGACTTCCATCGGACGTGGACTGTACATGGAGAGGCTGACAGTTGGGTCCATGGTCACAGCAAGGAAGTGCCTCCTTATTATGCGGAAAATAATGATTCCTCCAGCTGACAGCAGGGACCCACCGGACGGGCAACCGTATTTCGCGAAAAAAACATTTCCCCCTGACTGCTGGGACCTACCAGCTACATCTTCGCACGCAAGGAAGTGCGTCCGGGCTAAAAAAATGATTCGCCCCCTGACTGCTAGGACCCACCAGCCACATCTTCGCACGCAAGTGCCTGACAGTCGGGACCCACCTGGTTGGAGCGTACGTAGCGTTGTCATTCTGGTCACGAACGTGTACATACATACTGGTCGATGTAGAGGCGCACATGTGTCATAGTAGAGGCGCGCACGTAGCATGTACACGTACGTACAACGGTCAGGGTGCAAGAAAGTAAATACGGACACGTATGTACATATAGGCGGGGTCTCGAACGCCTACTCGCGCGTACGTACGGCCAGGGCTCGTGTACATGGCTGGGTCGGAACGGAGAAACTGTGTCATCCTCGTGTTCATGGGGAGGCAACGGAATCATCATGTTCATCGGGAGGCAACGGAACGCGTGGGAGCCAACCGGCTTGGACGGAACAGCCGATGGAAACAAGGCCTGGCGTATCGCAGAACGGAGGAAACGGCCTTGTGTTTGACCAGCGACATTCGAAACGAGATCCTGTTCATTGGGAGGGGTCTGGCGTACCACAAAATGGAGGAAACGGACCACCTACGGTCGAAACAGGGTCCTATTGATCGGGAGGGGTGTGGCGTACCGCAAAACGGAGGAAACGGACTTGTGTTGGAGCTCTACGGTCGAAACGGGGGTCCTGTTCATCAGGAGGGGTGTGGCGTACCGCAAAACGGGACTCCACGGGATACTGTTCATCTCCACCGTCGACCCCTCTAGCCTCCACGGGCTACTGTTCATCCACCGTCGACCTCCTCCAGCCTCCACCTGCGACTGTTCATCCATGGGCTCCTGTTCATCCAGCCTCCACCGTGCGCTACTCCATCGGCTACTGTTCAACCAGCCCTCTCCACGGGCTCCTGTTCAACCACCCCTCCACGAGCTACTATTCATCCAGCCCTCCACTGTCTACTGTTCATCCAGCCCTCCATGGGGTGGTCCTGTTCATCCAGCCCTCCACGGGGTCCTGTTCATCCAGCCCCAACCGGCTCGATCGATCGGGGTCCTGTTCATCCAGAGGCAACACCACGGGGTCCTGTTCATCCACCCCCACCGGGAACTGTTCATCCAAACCCCCCAGCAACGCTCACTATTCATCTAGAGGCAGCATCGATCGGCTTCAGGTAGCAGCAGTAGCGAAGGAATCGCTCGATCGGGTTCAGTTAACAGCCATCGATTGATCGCTCGGGTTCAGTAATGCGTAGCCTGCAGTGCAATCGCTCGGGTTCAGTAGGCGAACGCCTCGCTCGGGTTCAGTTAGAGCCCAACGCCTCGCACCCACGCGTGTGCATGTACGAGAGAAACACGCAAACCTCCGTGCATCGCTCGGCCCCGACAACCCACCGTAACTAGGAACACCCAGATATTTTCCTTGCCCTTGCTTCTACCATGGTTTTTCCGTCATGGACGACCCAAAGAATGTCATGGAGCTGCGTCTCCGACCCGCCTAGGAAGAAAAGCCCATTTTCTGTCATGATTTTTTGTCATAGAAGTAGGGGCCCACCACATCTATGATGATACCGGGTTTTGTCACAATTATCATCATAGAAGTGTCATAAGTATGACAGAATTTTTTTGTTTGGCCCAAAATGTCACGGATGTGTCTTTTTTTGTAGTGATATCGTCCTAACCATCTACAAAACTTTCTGCTCTAATAATCAAAGGAAAAGATCCCTTCGAGAGCTCCGTCAAGTCCACAAGGTCACAACATCAAGCTCCTAGACGGACACTCCTATCACCTTCAACGCAGAGGATGAACCAAGGACTCGATCCATCAGAGCACATGCCGCATTAGTCCTCGACCCCATCGTGGATGGATTCAGATTAACCAAGGCGCTTATGGACGGTGGCAGTGGCCTAAACCTCATTTACAAGGACACCCTCGATAAAATGCAGTTCGATAGATCTCGAGTCACACACAACTACACTACCTTTCAAGGAATCATCCCCGACAAAGAAGCGCGCTGCACCGGACGAGTCACTCTGGACGTAGTGTTCATCACTCCGACGAACTACAGGACTGAAGAACTATTGGGAACACAGTATTTTAAATTTTTTACCTACGATCACGCAAGATCTATCTAGGAGATGCATAGCAACAAGTGGGGAGAGTGTGTCCGTACCCTCATAGACCGAAAGCGGAAGCGTTTAGTAACGCGGTTGATGTAGTTGAACGTCTTCGCGATCCAACCGATCCAAGCACCGAACGTACGGCACCTTTGTGTTCAGCACACATTCAGCTCGATGATGTCCCTCAATCTCTTGATCCATTTGATGACATGGGAGAGTTCCATCAACACGACGGCGTGGCGACGGTGATGATGAAGTTACCGGCGCAGAGTTCGTCTAAGCACTACGACGATATGACCGAGATGTGGAACTGTGGAGGGGGCACCGCACACAGCTAAGAGAAGACTTCGTATGCCTTTGGGGTGCCCCCTCCCATGTACATAAAGGGGGAAGGAGAGGAGGCCGGCCCTAGAGGGGTGCGCCAAGAGGGGAGTCCTACTTGGACTCCCGGTCCAAGTAGGATTCACCCCCCCTTTCCTTTTCGAAGAAGGGGAAAGGGGGGAAAGACGGAGGAGAAGAAGGAAAGGGGGGCCATCCCCCAACCCTAGTCCAATTCAGATTGGGCTTGGGGGGTGCGTGCCTCCACCTAGCCACCGCCTCCTCTCTTCCACTAGGGCCCATGAAGGCCGATTAACCCCTGGGAGGTTCCGGTAACCCCTCGGTACTCCGAAAAATGTTCGAACCTTTCCGAAACCATTCCGGTGTCCAAACACAACCTTCCAATATATCAATCTTTATGTCTCGACCATTTCGAGACTCCTCGCCATGTCTGTGATCTCATCCGGGACTCCAAACAAACTTCGGATCATCAAAAAACATAACTCATAATACAAATCGTCATCGAACGTTAAGTGTGCGGACCCTATGGGTTCGAGAACTATGTAGACATGACCAAGACACATCTCCAGTCAATAACCAATAGCGGAACCTTAATGCTCATATTGGCTCCTACATATTCTATGAAGATCTTTATCGGTCAAACCGCATAACAACATATGTTGTTCCCTTTGTCATCGGTATGTTACTTGCCCGAGATTCGATCGTCGGTATCATCATACCTAGTTCAATCTCGTTACCGGCAAATCTCTTTACTCGTTCCGTAATGCATCATCCCGTGGCTAACTCATTAGACACATTGCTTGCAAAGCTCATAGTGATGTGCATTACCGAGAGGGCCCAGAGATACCTCTTCGATACACGGAGTGACCAATCCTAATATCGATCTATGCCAACTCAACAAACACCATCGGAGACACCTATAGAGCATCTTGATAATCACCCAGTTATGTTGTGACGTTTGATAGCACACAAGGTGTTCCTCCGGTATTCGGGGGTTGCATAATCTCGTAGTTAGAGGAACATGTATAAGTCATGAAGAAAGCAATAGCAGTAAAACTAAATGATCATTATGCTAAGCTAACGGATGGGTCTTTTCCATCACATCATTCTCTAATGATGTGATCCTATTCATCAAATGACAACATATGTCTATGGTCAGGAAACTTACACTAGTAGAAAAACGACTTTTAGTACCAGTTCGTAAGGACCTTTAGTACCGGTTCTGGAACCGGCACTAAAGAGTGGGGACTAAAGGTCCCCCTTTAGTCCCGGTTCAACACAAACTGGTACCAAAGGCCCACCACGTGGCATGAGGCGCGCCGTGATTTGGGGGACCTTTAGTCCCGGTTGGTAAGGATTTTTTATTTTTATTTTTGAAATAAAGCAAAAACAGCCCGCCTACTGGGCCGACACGGCCCGCATATGACTAGAAACCCAATCTCTAGTTGGGCCAGGATGCAGGCCCGTACGGCCCAGTAGGCCCCATAGGGCAGAAGACTTGAATAGGCCCGCAAAGGCCTGCTTAGAGAGGAGCTCGACATAGTAGCCGCGGCGGGGCTTATAAACCGTTGCGAGCTCCTCTCAACTAGCGAGGTGGGACTAAACATTGTGCACTGCGGGTGGCAGCACACCACCTTTAGTACTGGTTGGTGGCTCCAACCGGTATTTAGTACCGGTTGGAGCCACCAACCCGTACTAAAGGCCACCACCTTTAGTACCGGTTGGTGGCTCTAACTGGTACAAAAGACCCCCTCTTTAGTACCGGTTGAAGCCACCAACCCGTACTAAAGGCCACCACCTCTTTAATACTGGTTCGTGGCATGAACCGGTACTAAAGGTTCGCCACGAACCGGTACTAATGAGCGCCGCCCACCTAGCCGTTGGAACCAGTACTAATGGTCACATTAGTGCCGGTTCAATTACAAACCGGGACTAATGAGTTTCACATTAGACCCTTTTTCTACTAGTGTTAACCATCTTTAATTAACGAGCTAGCCTAGTAGAGGCATACTAGGGACACTCTATTTTGTCTATGTATTCACACAAGTACTAAGTTTCCGGTTAATACAATTCTAGCATGAATAATAAACATTTATCATGATATAAGGAAATATAAATAACAACTTTATTATTGCCTCTAGGGCATATGTCCTTCAGTCTCCCACTTGCACTAGAGTCAATAATCTAGATTACATAGTAATGATTCTAACACCCATGGAGTCCTGGTGTTGATCATGTTTTGCTTGTGAGAGAGGCTTAGTCAACGGGTCTGCAACATTCAGATCTGTATGTATCTTGCAAATCTCTATGTCTCCCTCCTTGACTTGATCATGGATGGAATTGAAGCGTCTCTGGATGTGTTTGGTTCTCTTGTGAAATCTGGATTCCTTTGCCAAGGCAATTGCTCCAGTATTGTCACAAAAGATTTTCATTGGACCCGATGCACTAGGCATGACACCTAGATCGGATATGAACTCCTTCATCCAGACTCCTTCATTTGCTGCTTTTGAAGCAGCTATGTACTATACTTCACACGTAGATCCCGCCACGACGCATTGCTTAGAACTGCACCAACTGATAGCTCCACCATTCAATATAAATACGTATCTGGTTTGTGACTTAGAGTCATCCGGATCAGTGTCAAAGCATGCATCGACGTAACCATTTGTGACGAGCTCTTTGTCACCTCCATAAATGAGAAACATATCCTTAGTCCTTTTCAGGTATTTTAGGATGTTCTTGACCGTTGTCCAGTGAACCACTCCTGGATTAATTTGGTACCTCCCTGCTAAACTAATAGCAAGGCACAAATCAGGTCTGGTACACAGCATTGCATACATGATAGAACCTATGGCTGAGGCATAGGGAATGACTTTCATTTTCTCTCTATCTTCTGCAGTGGTCGGACATTGAGTCTGACTCGACTTCACACCTTGTAACACAGGCAAGGACCATTTCTTTGACTGGTCCATTTTGAACTTCTTCAAAACTTTATCAAGGTATGTGCTTTGTGAAACTCCAATTAAGCGTCTTGATCTATTTCTATAGATCTTGATGCCCAATATATAAGCAGCTTCACTAAGGTCTTTCATTGAAAAATTCTTATTCAAGTATCCTTTTATGCTATTCAGAAATTCAGTATCATTTCCAATCAACAATATGTCATCCACATATAATATATGAAATGCTACAGGGCTCCCACTCACTTTCTTGTAAATACATGCTTCTCCAAAAGTCTGTATAAAACCATATGCTTTGATCACACTATCAAAGATTATATTCCAACTCCGAGAGGCTTGCACCAGTCCATAAATGGATCGCTGGAGCTTGCACACTTTGTTAGCACCATTTGGATCGACAAAACCATCTGGTTGCATCATATACAACTCTTCTTTAAGATATCCATTAAGGAATGTAGTTTTGACATCCATTTGCCAAATTTCATAATCATAAAATGCGGCAATTGCTAACATGATTCGGATAGACTTAAGCATCGCTATGGGTGAGAAGGTCTCATCGTAGTCAACTCCTTGAACTTGTCGAAAACCTTTCGCAACAAGTCGAGCTTTGTAGACAGTAATATTACCGTTAGCGTTAGTCTTCTTCTTGAAGATCCATTTATTTTCTATTGCTTGCCGATCATCGGGCAAGTCAACCAAAGTCCGCACTTTGTTCTCATACATGGATCCCATCTCAGATTTCATGCCCTCAAGCCATTTCATGGAATCTGGGCTCATCATCGCTTCCTCATAGTTCGTAGGTTCATCATGGTCAAGTAACATGACCTCCAGAACAGGATTACAGTACCACTCTGGTGCGGATCTTACTCTGGTTGACCTATGAGGTTCGGTAGTAACTTGATCAGAAGTTTCAAGATCATCATCATTAGCTTCCTCACTAATTGGTGTAAGAATCACTAGAACTGATTTCTGTGATGAACTACTTTCCAATTCGGGAGAAGGTACAATTACCTCATCAAGTTCTACTTTCCTCCCACTCACTTCTTTTGAGAGAAACTCCTTCTCTAGAAATGATCCAATCTTAGCAACGAATATTTTGGCTTCGGATCTGTGATAGAAGGTGTACCCAATAGTATCCTTTGGGTATCCTATGATGACACATTTGTCGGATTTTGTTTCGAGCTTATCAGGTTGAAGTTTTTTCACATAAGCATCGCAGCCCCAAACTTTAAGAAACGACAACTTGGGTTTCTTGCCAAACCATAGTTCATAAGGTGTCATCTCAATGGATTTAGATGGCGCCCTATTTAAATTGAATGCAGCCGTCTCTAAAGCATAACCCCAAAACGATAGCGGTAAATTAGTAAGAGACATCATAGATGGCACCATATCTAATAAAGTACGATTACGATGTTCCGACACACCATTACGCCGTGGTGTTCCAGGTGGCGTGAGTTGTGAAACTATTCCACATTGCTTCAAATGAAGACCAAACTCATAACTCAAATATCCACCTCCACGATCAGATCGTAGAAACTTTATTTTCTTGTTACGATGATTTTCTACTTCACTCTGAAATTCTTTGAACTTCTCAAATGTTTGAGACTTATGTTTCATCAAGTAGATATACCCATATCTACTCAAATCATCTATGAAGTTTAGAAAATAACGATACCCGCCGCGAGCCTCAACACTCATCGGACCGCATATTTCAGTATGTATTATTTCCAACAAGTCTGTTGCTTGCTCCATTGTTCCGGAGAACGGAGTCTTAGTCATCTTGCCCATGTGGCCTGGTTCACAAGCATCAAGTGATTCATAATCAAGTGATTCCAAAAGTCCATCAGCATGGAGTTTCTTCATGCGCTTTACACCAATATGACCTAAACGGTAGTGCCACAAATAAATTGCACTATCATTATTAAACTTGTATCTTTTGGCTTCAATACTATGAATATGTGTATTACTACTATTGAGATTCAACAAAAATAGACCACTCATCAAGGGTTCATGACCATAAAAGATATTACTCATATAAATAGAACAACCATTATTCTCTGATTTAAATGAATAACCGTCTCGCATCAAACAAGATCCAGATATAATGTTCATGCTTAACGCTGGCACCAAATAACAATTATTCAGGTCTAAAACTAATCCCAAAGGTAGATGTAGAGGTAGCGTGACGACAGCGATCACATCGACTTTGGAACCATTTCCCACGCGCATCGTCACCTCGTCCTTAGCCAATCTTCATTTAATCAGTAGCCCCTGTTTTGAGTTGCAAATATGAGCAACAGATCCAGTATCAAATACCTAGGCACTACTATGAGCATTAGTAAGGTACACATCAATAACATGAATATCAAATATACCTTTCACTTTGCCATCCTTCTTATCCGCCAAATACTTGGGGCAGTTCTGCTTCCAGTGACCAGTCCCTTTGCAGTAGAAGCACTCAGTCTTAGGCTTAGGTCCAAACTTGGGCTTCTTCACTTGAGCAGCAACTTGTTTGCCATTTTTATTGAAGTTCCCCTTCTTCCCTTTGCCCTTTTTCTAGAAGCTAGTGGTTTTGTTAACCATCAACACTTGATGCTCCTTCTTGACTTCTACCTCTGCAGCCTTTAGCATTGCAAAGAGCTCGGAAATTTTCTTATCCATCCCTTGCATATTATAGTTCATCACGAAGCTTTTGTAGCTTGGTTGCAGTGATTAAAGGACTCTGTCAATGACACTATCATCAGGAAGATTAACTCCTAGTTGAGTAAAGTGGTTGTGGTACCCAGCCATTCTGAGTATATGTTCACTGACAGAACTATTCTCCTCCATCTTCCAGCTGTAGAACTTATTGGAGACTTCATATCTGTCAATCCGGGCATTTGCTTGAAATATTAACTTCAACTCATGTAACATCTCATATGCTCCATGACGTTCAAAACGTCGTTGAAGTCCCGGTTCTAAGCCGTAAAGCATGGCACTGAACTATCGAGTAGTCATCAGCTTTGCTCTGCCAGACGTTCATAACATCCGGAGTTGCTCCTGCAGCGGGTTTTGCACCTAGCGGTGCTTCTAGGACATAATTCTTCTGTGCAACAATGAGGATAATCCTCATGTTACGGACCCAGTCCGTGTAGTTGCTACCATTATCTTTCAACTTAGCTTTCTCTAGGAACGCAATAAAATTCAAAGGAACGGTAGCACGGGCCATTAATCTACAACAACATAGACATGCAAAATACTATCAGGTACTAACTTCATGATAAATTAAAGTTCAATTAATCATATTACTTAAGAACTCCCACTTAGATAGACATCTCTCTAGTCATCTAAATGATCATGTGATCCATATCAACTAAACCATGCCCGATCATCACGTGAGATGGAGTAGTTTTCAATGGTGAACATCACTATGTTGATCATATCTACTATATGATTCACGTTCGACCTTTCGGTCTCAGTGTTACGAGGCCATATCTGCAAATGCTAGGCTCGTCAAGTTTAACCTGAGTATTTTTCTTGTGCAAAACTGGCTTGCACCCGTTGTATGTGAACGTAGAGCTTATCACACCCGATCATCACGTGGTGTCTCGGGACGGCTAACTGTAGCAACGGTGCATACTCAGGGAGAACACTTATACCTTGAAATTTAGTGAGAGATCATCTTATAATGCTACCACCATACTAAGCAAAATAAGATGCATAAAAGATAAACATCACATGCAATCAAAATAAGTGATATGATATGGCCATCATCATCTTGTGCCTTTGATCTCCATCTCCAAAGCACCGTCATGATCACCATCATCACCGGCTTGACACCTTGATCTTCATCGTAGCATCGTTGTCGTCTCGCCAACTATTGCTTCTACGAGTATTGTTATCGCTTAAGATAAAGTAAAGCAATTCTATGGCGATTGCATTTCATACAATAAAGCGACAATCATATGGCTCCTGCCAGTTGCCGATGACTGTTACAAAACATGATCATCTCATACAACAATTTATATCTCATCACGTCTCGACCATATCACATTACAGCATGCCCTACAAAAACAAGTTAGACGTCCTCTACTTTGTTGTTGCAAGTTTTACGTGGCTGCTACGGGCCTCTAGCAAGAACCATTCTTACCTACGCATCAAAACCACAATAATTTTTCGTCAATTGTGCTATTTTAACCTTCAACAAGGACCGGGCGTAGTCAAACTCGATTCAACTAAAGTTGGAGAAACAGACACTCGGTAGCCACCTGTGTGCGAAGCACGTTGGTAGAACCAGTCTCATGAATGCGGTCATGTAATGTCGGTCTGGGCCGCTTTATCCAACAATACCGCCGAATCAAAGTCAGACGTTGCTGGTAAGCAGTATGACTATTATCGCCCACAACTCTTTGTGTTCTACTCGTGCATATAACATCTACGCATAGACCTGACTCGGATGGCACTGTTGGGGAACACGGTATTTCAAAAAAATTACCTACGACCATGCAAGATCTATCTAGGAGATGCATAGCAATGAGCGGGGAGAGTGTGTCTACGTACCCTCGTAGACTGAAAGTGGAAGTGTTAGTAACGCGGTTGATGTAGTCGAATGTCTTTGCGATCCAACCGATCCAAGCACCAAACGTACGGCACCTCCGCGTTCAGCACACGTTCAGCTCGATGACGTCCCTCGATCTCTTGATCCAGTTGAGGACGAGGGATAGTTCCGTCAGCACGACGGTGTGGCGACGATGATGATGAAGTTACCGGCGCAAGGCTTCGCCTAAGCACTACGATGATGACCCACAAGTATAGGGGATCTATCGTATTCCTTCTGATAAGTAAGAGTATCGAACCCAACGAGGAGCAGAAGGAAATGATAAGCAGTTTTCAGTACTGCAAGTACTGAAATTATCGGTAACAGATAGTTTTGTGATAAAGTAATTTGTAACGGGTAACAAGTAATAAAAGTAAATAAGGTGCGGCAAGATGTCCCAATCCTTTTTGTAGCAAAGGACAAGCCTGGACAAACTCTTATATGAAGGAAAACGCTCCCGAGGACACATGGGAATTATCGTCAAGCTAGTTTTCATCACACTCATATGATTCATGTTCGGTACTTTGATAATTTGATATGTGGGTGGACCGGTGCTTGGGTACTTACCTTCCTTGGACAAGCATCCCACTTATGATTAACCCCTATTGCAAGCATCCGCAACTACAACAGAAATATTAGGCTAAACCTAACCATAGCATGAAACATATGGACCCAAATCAGCCCCTTACGAAGCAACACATAAACTAGGGTTTAAGCTTCTGTCACTCTAGCAACCCATCATCTACTTATTACTTCCCAATGCCTTCCTCTAGGCCCAAACAATGGTGAAGTGTCATGTAGTCTACGTTCACATGACACCACTAGAGGAAAGATAACATACATCTCATCAAAATATCGAACGAACACCAAATTCACATGACTACTTATAGCAAGACTTCTCCCATGTCCTCAGGAACAAACGTAACTACTCACAATTCATATTCATGTTCATAATAAGAGGGGTATTAATATGCATAAAGGATCTGAACATATGATCTTGCACCGAATAAACCAACTAGCGTCAACTACAAAGAGTAATCAACACTACTAGCAACCCATAGGTAACAATCTGAGGTTTTGGGACAACGATTGGATACAAGAGATGAACTATGGTTTGAGATGAGATGGTGCTGGTGAAGATGTTGATGGAGATTGACCCCCTCCTGATGAGAGGATCGATGGTGATGACGAGGGTGCTGGTTTCCCCCTCCCGGAGGGAAGTTTCCCCGGCAGAACAGCTCCACCGGAACCCTAGATTGGTTCCGCCAAGGTTCCGCCTCATGGCGGCGGAGTTTCATCCTGTGATCTTGCTTATGATTTTTTTTCCTCCACGAAAGACTCCATATAGCCAAAGATGGGCATCAGAGGGCTACCAAGGGGCCCACGAGGCACGGGGCGTGCCCAGGGGGGTAGGGCGCCCCCCACCCTCATGGATGGTGGGTGGCCCCCCTCTGGTACTTCTTTCGCCCAATATTGTTTTTATTCTGAAACTTGCTCCCGTGAAGTTTCAGTACTTTTGGAGTTGTGTAGAATAGGTCTCTAATATTTGCTCCTTTTCCAGCCCAGAATTCCAATTGCCGGCATTCTCCCTCTTCATGTAAACCTTGTAAAATAAGAGAGAATAGGCATAAGTATTGTGACATAATGTGTAATAACAGCCCATAATGCAATAAATATTGATATAAAAGCATGATGCAAAATGGACGTATCAACTCCCCCAAGCTTAGACCTCGCTTGTCCTCAAGCGAAAGTCGATATCGATAAATATTTCCACATGTTTAGAGATAGAGGTGTCAATAAAAATAATATACGGACATCTGGGCATCATGATCATTCTTAGAACAACAACAACAACAAGAACAAGAACAACAAGAACAACAACAACAACAACAACAACAACAACAACAACAACAACAACAACAACAACAACAACATATATTGTCATATGATCTCTTATGCTAAAGTAACAGTTCAATCACAATTTCAAGTATGAATCAGAAACTTCATTGAGAACCAATAAACTATAATCTCAGCCATTGAAGCGATTGCAATTTATCATAACATAGGAAAGAGTCAATATAAGAGCTTTTCAGCAAGTCCACATAATCAACTATCATTTAGTCTTTCACAATTGCTAACACTCGCGCGATATTTATGGTTATGAAGTGTTAATTAGACATAGAGAAAGATAGGGTCTTAGAGTTTTGCCTCCAAACCTTTTACCTCAAGGGTAACGTCAACAATAATAGTTCATGAAAACTCACATCCAATTAGCTATATATATCAGGATCTTTCCAACACATTGTGCTTGGCAAAGGATAAAATGTAAAAAGAAAGGTGAAGATCACCATGACTCTTGCATGAAGTATAAGACAAGAATAAAAGATAGGCCCTTCGCAGAGGGAAGCAGAGGTTGTCATGTGCTTTTGTGGTTGGATGCACAAAATCTTAACGCGAAAGAAAGTCACTTTATATTGCCACTTGTGATATGGACCTTTATTATGCAGTTTGTCGCTTTTATTTCTTCCACATCACAAGATCATATAAATCTTATTTTCTCCACACTAATAAATCACACATATTTAGAGAGCAATTTTTATTGCTTGCAACGACGACAACTTACTTGAAGGATCTTACTCAATCCATAGGTAGATATGGTGGACTCTCATGGCAAAACTAGGTTTAAGGATATTTGGAAGCACAAGTAGTATCTCTACTTGGTGCAAATAATTTGGCTAGCATGAGAGGGAAAGGCAAGCTCAACATGTTGGATGATCCATGACAATATAATTTATTTCAGATGTAAGAAAACATAACCCATTACGTTGTCTTCCTTGTCCAATGTCAACTATTTAGCATGTCATATTTTAATGAGTGCTCACAATCATAAAAGATGTCCAAGATAGTATATTTATATGTGAAAACCTCTCTTTCTTTATTACTTCCTATTAATTGCAATGGTGACCAAAACTATGCTTGTCAACTCTCAACATTTTTTTATTCACCATCGGTCATTAAGTATCTAGGGACTCCAAACCTCGGAAATATAACTTCTTTAAGCATCTTAATAGAGGTGTTATCATCAGCACTACTAGTTGGAATAGCTTCTACCCACTTAGTAACGTAATCAACAACAACTAAAATATGTGTATGCCCATTAGAGGAAGGAAACGGTCCCATATAATCAAAGCCCCAAACGTCAAATGGTTCAATAAAAAGTGAATAATTCATATGCATTTCTTGACGTCTACTAATATTACCAATTCTTTGACATTCATCACAAGACAAAACAAACTTACGGGCATCCTTGAAGAGAGTAGGCCAATAAAAACCGGATTGTAGTACCTTATGTGCAGTTCTATCTCCAGCATGGTGTCCTCCATAAGCCTCAGAGTGACACTTGCGTATGATCTGTTCCTGTTCATGCTTAGGTACACAACGTCTAATAACACCATCTACTCCTTTATAAAGGTGTGGGTCATCCCAAAAGTAATGTCTTAAATCATAGAAAAACTTTTTCTTTTGCTGGTATGTGAAACTCAGTGGTATAAATTTAGCAATAGTATAATTAGCGTAATCAACATACCATGGAGCAGTATGAGAAGCATTTATGATAGCTAATTGTTCATCAGGAAAGCTATCGTCAATAGGTAGTGGGTCATCAAGAACATTCTCTAACCTAGACAAGTTGTCTGCAACTGGGTCCTCAGCTCCCTTTCTATCAATAATATGCAAATCAAATTCTTGTAGCAAGAGAACCCATCTAATAAGTCTAGGTTTAGCATATTTCTTTTCCATAAGATATTTAATAGCAGCATGATCAATGTGAACAGTTACTTGAGAATCAACAATATAAGGTCTGAACTTATCACAAGAAAATACAACTGCTAAAAACTCTTTTTCAGTAGTAGCATAATTTCTCTGAACACTGTCTAGGGTTTTACTAGCATATTGGATAACATTTAATTTCTTATCAACCCTTTGTCCTACAACAGCCCCTACAGCATAATCACTAGCATCACACATAATTTCAAATGGTAAATTCCAATCAGGAGGCTGAACAATAGGTGCAGAAATCAAAGCTTTCTTAAGTATTTCAAATGCTTCTACACATTCATCATCAAAGACAAAAGGAATATCTTTTTGTAAGAGATTAGTCAGAGGCCTACAAATTTTAGAGAAGTCCTTAATGAACCTCCTATAAAAATTGGCATGACCAAGAAAACTTCTTATACCTTTAATGTCATTAGGACACTATATCTTTTCAATAGCATCAACCTTGGCCTTATCCACTTCAATACCTCTTTCAGAAATTTTATGCCCCAAGACAATACCTTCATTAACCATAAAGTGACACTTCTCCCAATTCAAGACAAGATTAGTTTCTTCACATCTCTGCAAAACTCGATCAAGGTTGCTTAAGAAATCATCAAAAGAAGTTCCATATACGGAGCAATCATCCATGAAAACTTCAAGAATCTTTTCACAAAAGTCAGAGAATATAGTAGTCATACATCTTTGAAAGGTAGCAGGTGCATTACATAAACCAAAAGGAATATGTTTATAAGCAAAGGTACCAAAAGGGCAAGTAAAAGTTGTCTTTTCTTGATCCTCTTTTGACACAGGAATTTGAGAGAAACCAGAATAGCCATCCAGAAAGCAAAATTGTGTATGTTTGGATAATCTTTCTAGCATTTGATCAATAAAAGGTAAAGGGTAATGATCCTTTTTAGTAACTTTATTTAATTTGCGGAAATCAATTACCATTCTATAACCTGTAAAAATTCTTTGTGGGATCAATTCATCTTTATCATTAGGAACAACAATAATACCTCCCTTCTTAGGGACACAATGGGCAGGACTTACCCACTGACTATCAGCAACAAGATAAATTATACTTGCCTCCAGAAGCTTTAGTATTTCTTTTCTTACCACTTCTTTCATCTTAGGGTTTAACCGTCGTTGGTGATCAACAACCGGTTCCGCGTCTTTCTCCAATTTTATTTTATGCTGGCATAGAGTGGGACTAATGCCCTTAAGATCATCAAGAGTATATCCAATAGCAGCACGATGCTTCTTCAGAGTTTTCAATAGTTTCTTTTCTTCATGCTCTGAAAGTTAGCACTAATAATAACATGATATATCTCTTTCTCATCAAGATAAGCATATCTAAGAGTATCAGGTAAAGGTTTAAGCTCAAACACTGGATCACCCTTGGGTGGAGGAGGATCCCCTAGGATTTCAACAGGCAAGTTGTTTTTCAAAATAGGTCCCTGTTTAAAGAATACTTCATCTATTTCCCTTCTTTCATTCATAAACATATCATTTTCATGGTCGAGCAAATATTGTTCTAAAGGATCATTAGGAGGCACGGCAATAGAAGTAAGACCAATAATTTCATCTTTACTAGGTAATTCTTTATCATGGCGTTGTCTACGAAATTTAGCAAAGTTAAATTCATGAGACATATCCCCTAAACCAACAGAAACAATATCCTTATTGCAGTCTATCTTAGCATTAACAGTATTCAAAGAAGGATATACCAAATATAATGGGACAAGAGTTATCTTGTGGGGAACCAAGAATAAGAAAATCAGCAGGATACTTAACTTTCCCACACAAGACTTCAACATCTCTAACAATCCCAACTGGTGAAATAGTGTCTCTATTGGCAAGCTTAATTGTGACATCAATTTCCTCTATCTCAGTAGGTGCAATATCATGCATAATTTCTTTATATAAGGAATGAGGTATTGCACTTGCACTAGCACCCATATCACATAAGCCATGATAGCAATGATCTCCTATTTTAACAGAAATAACAGGCATGCCTACAACAGGTCTATGTTTATTTTTAGTATCGGGTCTAGCAATTCTAGCAGCTTCATCACAGAAGTAAATAACATGCACATCGATATTATTAGCCAAGAGATCTTTAACCATAGCAATACTAGGTTCAACTTTAATTTTCTCAGAGGGAGTAGGTGTTCTAGTATTACTCTTACGAACCACAGTTGAAGCTTTAGCATGATCCTTTATTCTAACAGGGAAAGGTGGTTTCTCAATATAAGCAGTAGGAACAACAGGATCATTATATGTGATAGTCTTTTCTTCAACTTTAATAGGTGCAACTACTTTTAATTCAATGGGAGGATTATATTTAAACCACTTCTCCTTAGGGAGATCAACATGAGTAGCAAAGGATTCATAGAAATAAGCTACTATCTCAGAGTCAAGTCCATATTTAGTGCTAAATTCACAGAAAGCATCAGTATGCATGAAAGATTTAACACAATCAAATTTAGGCGTTATACCTGACTCCTTGCCTTTGCCGAGATCCCAATCTTTAGAGTTGCTTTTAATTCTCTCCAATAAATCCCATTTTAATTCAATAGTCTTCATCATAAAAGAGCCAGTATAAGAAGTATCGAGCATGGAGCGATTATCCAGAGAAATCTGAGCATAATTTTTTTGAATAATAATTTATCTTGAGAGCTCATGATTGGGGCATGAATATAACATTGACTTAAGCCTCCCCCAAGCTTGAGCGATGCTTTCTCCTTCGCGAGGCCAAAAATTATATATATAATTATGATCATGATGAACAAGATGCATAGGATAAAACTTCTGATGAAATTCCAATTTCAATCGGTTGTAGTTCCATGATCCCATATCATCACATAGCCTAAACCATGTCAATGCCTTTCCCTTCAAAGATAAAGGGAACACCTTCTTCTTGATAACATCCTCGGGAATACCTGCAAGCTTAAATAATCCACAGACTTCATCCACATAGATTAGGTGCAAATCGGGATGCAATGTTCCATCACCTGTGAAAGGATTAGCTAGCAATTTCTCTATCACTCCCCGGCAACGGCACCAGAAAAGAGTCTTGATGACCCACAAGTATAGGGGATCTATCGTATTCCTTACGATAAGTAAGAGTGTCAAACCCAATGAGGAGCAGAAGGAAATGATAAGCAGTTTTCAGTAAGGTATTCTCTGCAAGCACTGAAATTATCGCTAACAGATAGTTTTGTGATAAGGTAATTTGTAATGCGTAACAAGTAATAAAAGTAAATAAGGTGCAGAAAGATTGCCAAATCCTTTTTGTAGCAAAGGACAAGATTGAACAAACTCTTATATGAAGGAAAACGCTCCCGAGGACACATGGGAATTATCGTCAAGCTAGTTTTCATCACGCTCATATGATTTGCGTTTGGTACTTTGATAATTTGATATGTGGGTGGACCAGTGCTTGGGTACTTCCCTTCCTTGGACAAGCATCCCACTTATGATTAACCCCTATTGCAAGCATCCGCAACTACAATAGAAGTATTAAGGTAAACCTAACCATAGCATGGAACATATGGATCCAAATCAGCCCCTTACGAAGCAACGCATAAACTAGGGTTTAAGCTTCTGTCACTCTAGCAACCCATCATCTACTTATTACTTCCCAATGCCTTCCTCTAGGCCCAAACAATGGTTAAGTGTCATGTAGTTGATGTTCACATGACACCATTAGAGGAAAGACAACATACATCTCATCAAAATATTGAACAAATACCAAATTCACATGACTACTTATAGCAAGACTTCTCCCATGTCCTCAGGAACAAACGTAACTACTCAAAAATCATATTCATGTTCATAATCAGAGGGGTATTAATATGCATAAAGGATCTAGACATATGATCTTCCACCGAATAAACTAACTAGCATCAACTACAAAGAGTAATCAACACTACTAGCAACCCACAGGTACCAATCTGAGGTTTTGGGACAAAGATTGGATACAAGAAATGAACTAGGGTTTGAGATGAGATGGTGCTGGTGAAGATGTTGATGGAGATTGACCCCCTCCCGATGAGAGGATCGATGATGATGATGGTGATGATTTCCCCCTCCCGGAGGGAAGTTTCCCCTGCAGAACATCTCCGCCGGAACCCTAGATTGGTTCCGCCAAGGTTCCGCCTTGTGGCGGCGGAGTTTCGTCCCGTGAGCTTGATTATGATTTTTTCCTCCTTGAAAGATTCCATATAGCCAAAGATGGGCATCAGAGGCCTGCCAGGGGGCGCGCCCAGGGGGGTAGGGCGCGCCCCCACCCTCATGGATGGTGGGTGGCCCCTCTCTGGTACTTCTTTCGCCCAATATTTTTTTTATTCTGAAACTTTCTCCCGTGAAGTTTCAGGACTTTTGGAGCTGTGCAGAATATGTCTCTAATATTTGCTCCTTTTCCAGCCCAGAATTCCAGCTGCCGGCATTCTCCTGCTTCATGTAAACCTTGTAAAATAAGAGAGAATAGGCATAAGTATTGGGACATAATGTGTAATAACAGCCCATAATGCAATAAATATCGATATAAAAGCATGATGCAAAATGGACGTATCATACGACGATATGACCGAGGTGTGTAACTATGGAGGGGGGCACCGCAGACGGCTAAGAGAAGACTTGGTATGCCTTTGGGGTGCCCCCCTCCCACATATATAAAGGGGGGAGGAGAGGAGGCTGGCCTTAGAGGGGGCACGCCAAGGGGGGGTCCTACTTGGACTCCCGGTCCAAGGAGGATTCGCCCCCCTACTTTCCTTTCCGAAGAAGGGGAAAGGGGGGAATAGAAGGAGGAGAAGAAGGAAAGGGCCCCCCCGCAACCCTAGTCCATTTCGGATTGGGCTTGGGGGTGCGCGCCTCCACCTGGCCACCGCCTCCTCTCTTCCACTAGGGCCCATTAATGCCCATTAACCCCCCGGGGGTTCCGGTAACCCCCTGGTACTCCAGAAAATGTCCGAACATTTCCGAAACCATTTCGGTGTCCAAACAAAACCTTCCAATATATCAAAATTTATGTCTCGGCCATTTCGAGACTCCTCGTCATGTTCGTGATCTCATCCGACACTCTTAAAAACTTCGGTTCATCAAAACACATAACTCATAATATAAATCATCATCGAACGTTAAGCATGCAGACCCTACGGGTTCGAGAACTATGTAGACATGACCGAGACACATATTCGGTCAATAACCAATAGCGGAACCTGGATGCTCATATTGGCTCCTACATATTCTACGAAGATCTTTATCGGTCAAACCGCATAACAAGATACGTTGTTCCCTTTGTCATCGGTATGTTACTTGCCCGAGATTCGATCATTGGTGTCATCATACCTAGTTCAATCTCGTTATCGGCAAGGCTCTTTACTCGTTCCGTAATGTATCATCCCGTGTATAACTCATTAGACACATTGCTTGCAAGGCTCATAGTGATGTGCATTACCGAGAGGGCCTAGAGATACCTCTCCGATACACGGAGTGACAAATCCTAATCTCGTTCTATGCCAACTCAATAAACACCATTGGAGACACCTGTAGGTCATCTTTATAATCACCTAGTTACGTTGTGACATTTGATAGCACACAACGTGTCGTGGAATTGTCACGGCAGATGTCCTAATGGGAGGACTTAGTCGTAGGGCCATCGCAACTAGGAAGCTTAAAGGGGTTAATCGGGACAAAGGACACGAGAGGTTTTATACTAGTTCGGCCCCTTACGATGAAGGTAAAAGCCTACGTCTAGTTGTGTTGGTATTGCTGGGGTTTCGGTCACCAAGACGCTAATCCGCTGGCTTGGTTATCGATCTTTTGTTTCTTGCCCTAAGCCGCCACCGGGTCGTCCCCTTATATACACGGGTTCACGCCCGGTGGCCTACAGAGTCCCGGCCGGCTCATAAATCGTGTCTGGCTCGGTGACTTATTTTACATGCCTTTCTTTACAAGTCTTTCCTTACATACGGCGGTTTACAATATTGGGCCTTAAGCCGCCTCTAGGCCCTTGGGCCTTCTATACGATTTGATAAACTATCATCCTGAATGTTTACTGGGCTTCCTTCGTAACCCGCCATTGGGGCTGACCCGGACCCTCCTGGGTGGGTCATAACTGATAGTTATATCCCCAACACAAGGTGTTCCTCCGGTATTCGGGAGTTGCATAATCTCATAGTCAGAGGAACATGTATAAGTCATGAAGAAAGCAATAGCAATAAAACTAAACGATCGTTATGCTAAGATAACGGACGGACCTTTTCCATCACATCATTCTCTAATGACGTGACCCCGTTCATCAAATGACAACACATGTCTATGGTCAGGAAACTTAACCATCTTTGATTAATGAGCTAGTCTAGTAGAGGCATACTAGGGACACTCTGTTTGTCTATGTATTCACACATGTACTAAGTTTCCGGTTAATAAATTCTAGCATGAATAATAAACATTTATTATGATATAATGAAATATAAATAACAACTTTATTATTGCCTCTAGGGCATATTTCCTTCAAGAACTACTCTTCCACATTGTACCCTTTCATAGTGGATACTGATACGTCTGCAACGTATCTATAATTTTTTATTGCTCCATACTGTTATATTATCATTCTTTGGATGTTTTATAATCATTTTATAGTCATTTTATATCATTTTTTGGTACTAACCTATTGACATAGTGCCAAGTGCCAGTTGTTGTTTTCTGCATGTTTTTTACATCGCAGGAAATCAATACCAAACGGAGTCCAAACGCAGCATAACTTTTTGTGGATTTTTTTGGACTAGAGGACATCCAATGGGTTGGAAAGCGCCTGGGGGTGCTCCGAGGGGAGCACAACCCCCCAGGGCACGCCTAGAGGCCCAGGCGCGCCCTGGTGGGTTGTGCCCACCTCGGGTGCTCCCCTGGACCACCTCTTTACTCTATAAATACCCCAATATTCCAGAAACCCTAGGGGAGTCGACGAAAATCAATTCCAGCTGCCATAGAGTCTAGAAACACCAGATCCAATCTAGACACCGTCACGGAGGGGTTCATCATGTCCATTGGTGCCTCTCCGATGATGCGTGAGTAGTCTTTTGTAGACCTTCGGGTCCGTAGTTAGTAGCTAGATGACTTCCGCTCTCTCGTTTGATTCTCAATGCAATGGTCTCTTGGAGATCCATATGATGTAATTCTTTTGTTGTGTGTTTGTTGAGATCCAATGAACTTTGAGTTTATGATCAGATATATCTCTTTTTATGCATGAAATTTATTTGAATCTTCTTTGATCTCTTTTAGGCATGATTGCTTATAGCCTCGTATTTTTTCTCCAATATTTGGGTTTTCTTTGGCCGACTTGATTTATTTATCTTGTAATGGGAAGAGGTGCTTTGTGGTGGGTTCGATCTTACGGTGCTTGATCCTAGTGACAGAAGGGGAACCGATACGTATGTAGCATTGTCATTAAGGATAACAAGATGGGGTCTATTTCTACATAAATAGATGGGAACTACTAGGCATCAGACTACAGATTTTTGCTAGGTATCAGACTAGTCCATGGCCGATGTATAGGAAGCATGCACATCGTCCGATCCACCATCAAACTACCCCGTGTGAATCAGTTTGCATGCGGATTTGGCAGTAACTGCGATGATTTCTTTACTAACAATTTATTCCTGAAATCAAGGCATGGTTATTTAAAGTTATTTTGTTTGTTTCCAATCATGAGGACCCTTGCTTCCTAAAAATTGCTTCCAAACAGGGATCGTTGCTTCCTAAAAATTATTTGGTTATTAGGAAGGCTTCAATCATAAGGATTTTGCTTCCTACGTTGTTTTCAATCTTGACGTACTGTAACATCCCAAATTTTCAATTTGGAATGTTATACATTAGATCATCATTGCGTATCATATTTTATTACATTTTGGTTGATCCTAGAAATTCTAAGCAACTCAAGGACCCACGGAGAGAGTTGGGGATTTCGTTATTTTCATATTCGAGTTTTTCTTGAATTCTGAAAAGAGGATCGTTTGATTTTAATTACTTACTCTTTGATTATTTGTTTTATAAAAATAAAAGAGACAGGATAAAATGACTTCCTCAAAATAGAGAAATATCAAAGATTTAATATTAAAATCAAATAAGATTTTTATTCAGAGTTTTATTGCTATTTTATTTGAATTAGGAAAAAATGCATTTTTCAAAATTGCATTTTAGGCCCAAATAAATGTTCACCTTGTCCGGCTAATTTTTAGAGGACGAGGAAATTTATTTCAGGATTTTTGGAGTCTGTTTAGTATTTCTTTTCTTTTAATTTCTGAGCATCGGAATTATTTGAAAAAAAGAGGCAAACCGACTCCGTGCCGTAAGCGGCCAGGACTCCTCGGTTCGGCCCTTATCAGCTGCGGCCTCGAGCCCCCACCAGCCCAAGCCGCCACCGCGCCCTAACCCTAGCCCCGATCCGTCGCCTACCATCCGCCGCTGTGTCGCGCCCCACACCGGAGCGCCAGACCCTCGCCGGACCCCCGCAGACCTCGAGGTAGTTGCCTTAGTTTTCGTGAGAAAACTGTTTTGGTTTTTTTTCGAAAACCCTAGATCCGTTTTTTATTTAGATCCGGTTCGGTTTATTTTTTTAGTTTAGTTATTTAGCGAACGCCCGTTTCTACGTTCGTTTTAGCGAACGGTTTTCATCGTTTCGCCGCAGACAGCGAACGTTCGTTCGTTAGCCTGTTCGTCAATTTTTCTTTTTCTCAGATTTTCCGCAATTGTTTTCGATTGCGATTTCTGATCTGATTTTCGTTTTAGTATAACTTTTCGCTCGTTTAACGGAATCAGACGATTCAAATGCCTAGAGTTTCGTCTCGAAACCCTCTTTCCGTTTAATCAACTTAAACAAGTTTTTGCTACTGTAAAATTTGACTTTAGTCCAGATTAGTAAATGAAGCATGTTTCTTTCGGCGTTTGAGTTTTGTTGTTTCGTTTGATTTGATTCTTTTTGCAAACCAGAGTTCTTAAGTTGAAATTTCTAGTTAGATCTCTTATTCGAGTTTTACCTGTGCCCTTGCTTGATTGCTTATTGTATGCTTGTTTGTTTGTGATAGAACACCTGGAGTGTGAAGTGTGCTATTACGAGTCACTAGGTTTCACGGATCATCAGCAAGGCAAGTAACACTTTGATCATACCTCTTACTACCCAGTTTTTATTGCATTAGATCAACCCTCAAACATTGCATGGTTAGGATCTGAATTAAACTGTGGGTTGGGAAGTAGTTGATGAGGTAGGAACCTATTACCCTGTTTATTATCAAACCCTGGGGGTTACTTCTATGTTATGCTTATACTGCTATGCTATGCTCGTAGACGTGGATTGGGTTTGAGAGTTTTCATGATAGATGTGAGTATTGTTAATTAATGGTTCAATTTAAGGTGGCAACTTTAATACACATCTGGGTGGATTGAGGCACCTGGGGAACCCAGTGATTACCTGTATTTTTTGGAAATCCTGGGGTACCGTGTGATTCTCTTATGGACTGCCACCCAAGCTCAAAGGGATCATAAGATTATTCATACTGGAAACTTCCATGTGCAACCACATGCTATTATGGGATCTAGCATAGTTGATTAAGTTGTGTGAACTCTTACAGTGGTAGACTAGCAGATGTAGGGGATGTAGGTGTACCGGTCTACCCATCGTAAGGTGCTAACACTTCTGAAAGACTGTGTCTCGGTCATCCGTTTCTCAAACATTATGTAGTGCGAGAAATCCAACAGAGGAGATCGAGTCTTGTGGGGAAAAGTGCACAAACCTCTGCAGAGTGTACAAACTAATCATGGTTAGCCGTGTCCCCGGTTATGGACATCTTGAGTATCTCGTTCTTGAATTATCATATGGATCTCATCACTCTTAACTATATAATTTTGTTTGGGTTAATGACTACTTTTAATTGGGATTTTGATGGGGTTTACCATTCTCAATGTTTTCGACAAATTTTGTAGTTAAATAAAATATATTTCTTTGCAGTAGGGAAAAATTGGCTTTACGCAAAACATATCAACCATACAGCCTCCACCAGCCATATATGCATATAGTGATAGCTTTGTTTTGTTCGTTATTCTCTTGTGTTACCTTGCCAGCATATTCTATGTGCTGACCCGTTTTCGGGCTGCAACGTATCATGTTGCAGACTTTTCAGACGACGAGTAAGGAGCCTTAGGTCACGGTCTTTCACTCAGTGATGCCATTGGAGTTGATGGACTCACTTTATCTTCCAAGCCTTCCGTTGTTATCGTATTAGATGGCCTTAAGCCATATTTATTGTAATAAGTTCTCTTTTGAGACATTCGATGTAATAAGTGTGTGATTGCCACTCTATTATAAATCCTTCAAGTATTGTGTGTGTCAGCATTACCGATCCAGGGATGACACTTATACACAGAGATCAGACTGTTTGAGGTCCGGTCGCTACACGTACGGTCCTTGCTTCCGAAGATTCAGTTTGATTTGCTTCCGAAGTTAATCTTTATTGTTTTGGACTGTTTCTTTTTATTTATTTCGATCAAATTGCTTCCGTGTTGTCTCAATCAAATTGTTTCCATACGGTTAGAGTTTGCATGGAAACTGGAGATTGCTTCCTTGTTACAATTGTTTAAGACTATTTTAGTCTTGTAGTTAGAAGTTGTGTCCAGTGTATTGTCTGAGCAGAAAAAATATGTTTCATGCGACCAGAGAGTTTTTTGAATGTATATCAACAATTGTGACTCCAACAAAATTAAATTATTTCCATCATACAATGTAAAAAAATAGAACTTACTTCCGAAGAAAATACAATTTGCTACATAATATTTTCAAATTTGCTTCAAGAGAAGTTGCTTTTAACCCCAGCGACACAATACACCGCCGGAGGTCGCGCATCCTTCCACGTCCAGATGGTCCAAGGGTTTTTTCACTATCTTCATGCATGGTGATCCACCTTGACAATGATCGCACAAGGAAGAGCGTAACCATCGAAGCACACCTCGGTGAGGACATACATGACAAACTAGCACGACCATGGAAGCACGCCACCAAGATGACACCAACTGAAACATGGATGAATTGCTTCCATTATCACTGGTGCATTAACATCTATAAATTTTAGACATTAGCAAAGATAATAATATGGGAATTGTCAGAACAATTGATAACATAAGATCAGTGAAAATTCACCAAAAATTGGTTGAACTGTGGAGGCAAACTTTCTAAACGGAAGAAGCATATGTAGTATTATTTTTGGAAGGCCATTAGTAGGAAGCATGACAAGAGTGATATTCCAACACAATTCATCTTAATAGGAAGCATATTTGTGTCTTGTTCATGCCAAATTCTCATATATTCGCTGATGAGTTGGTGACCCCACTACACAAAGATGTAACATAATCGGACCGAATGGTAGTATGAACCATATCAAATTTTCGCAATGGTCGTAGGAAGAATAATTATGATAGAAACGTATGCGAGAAATCAAAGTAGGAAGCATGCCTGACACAAAGCAACGATTTGATGCTATCATATACTAGAAGCATAGAAATTTAATTTTAGAAATTTGCGTACTTGCCGAACAAGATTTGGGTGCACAAGTTCAGGGTATGTCAAACATTGTTGTTTGCTACATTAAACCTCTACATTAGAAGCATGTATGAGGGAGCAGAAATCAAGTAAGCATGATTAACAAGAACAAGGCAAATAAATCCATTCACATCCAAGACCAACTCAAGATACCTAAGGACATGCACGTTGCAACAGATCTAGAGATCCAAGCAACCACACATGGATGCGGTACATTCACCTAGATGCATCAACGCACAGATGCACATGAGCTTTTCAGTCAGGTCGACGAAATGATACACGAAATAAACAATGTTAATGGCGGCTTCCTCTCAACTACAAACAAAGGCAACAACTAGCATATCACAACCACTCACGATAAGTCTACGGCGGCACATGAGCGCCTGGTTCTCCTCCGTGGCCGTCTCCTGGTGTTTGCCTTCACGAACCAGGGATGTGGTTCATAAAAGGGGCACAGAGCATGTGGCCGCGGAGACTGCAGGACAGTATGGTGGAGCTGGCGCCAAACAAGGGAGAACAATGGGTGGCACGCTGCAGAGTGGCGACAGTGAGCGCGGTGGCGAACAATGGCCTGGAGTGATTTGGGAGGAAACTGGGTGGGTGAAGGTACATGATTAGAGGAGGATCACGGGCATTACAGGTTGTTTCAACAGAATGTTGTTGGAGCTTTCGAGCCATGCGATCGAAAAGAAATCGACGGAAGAGCACCCGTCTGACAATTGAAAGGGGTCAGACGTCTGAGTATAAGTGTTATCCTAAATAGATCTTGTCTACATCATGTCACCGTTATTATTGCATTACTCCTTTTTCCCATGAACTTAATACACTAGACGCATGTTGTATAGCGGTCGATGTGTGGAGTAATAGTAGTAGATGCAGGCAGGAGTCGGTCTACTAATCTTGGATGTGATACCCATATAATGATCATTGCATGGATATCATCATGATTATTTGAAGTTCTATCAATTGCCCAACAGTAATTCACTTACCCACCATTTGCTATTTTTCTCGAGAGAAGCCACTAGTGAAATCTATGGCCCCCGGGTCTCTTCTTTATCATATTTGCCTTTGCGATCTATTTTCCTTTGCTTTTATTTTTAGATCTATTAAACCAAAAATACAAAATACCTTGCTGCAATTTATTTTATCTGAGATCTATTTATCCCATTTATCATATTTTTCTCACGTCCGTTTGCCACTTTCTGGCGCCGTTACCCGAAAGGCATTGACAACCCCTTTAACACGTGGGGTTGCGAGTATTTGTTATTTGTGTGCAGGTGTTGTTTACGTAGTGTTTCTTGGTTCTCCTACTGGTTCAATAACCTTGGTCTCATCACTAAGGGAAATACCTGCCATTGTTGTGCTGCATCATCCCTTTCTCTTTGGGAAAATATCGACGTAGTTCTAGCAGACATCAGATACCACGCCCTATTAGGGCGTGACGCATTTTCAAAGTTTCAGGCTATACCCCATTACGGGTACATGAAACTCAAGATGCCAGGGCCCAATGGCGTGATTACAATAACCAGTGACCCGGACAAAGCCCTCCAAGCCAAAAATAAAATAGTGTCCCTGGTGTAGGATCGAAATTATGTCTAGAGGGGGGTGATTAGACTACTTGACCAAATAAAAATCTAGCCTTTTCCCAATTTTAAGTCTTGGCATATTTTGGCAACTTAGCACAATTCAAGTAATCAACCTAAACATGCAATTCTAAGAGTATAGCAGCAGAATGTAAAACAATTGCATATGGAGGTAAAGGGAGGAGTTTGGAGGGAGCAAACGCAATGTAGACACGGAGATTTTTTTTATCCGTGGTTCCGATAGGTGGTGCTATCGTACATCCACGCTGATGAAGACTTCAACCCACGAAGGGTAACGGTTGCACGAGTCCACGGAGGGCTCCACCCATGAAGGGTCCACAAAGAAGCAACCTTGTCTATCCCACCATGGCCATCGCCCACGAAGGACTTGCCTCACTAGGGTAGATCTTCATGAAGTAGGCGATCTCCTTGCCCGTACAAACTCCTTGGTTCAACTCCACAATCTTGACGGAGGCTCCCAAGTGACACCTAACCAATCTAGGACACACCACTCTCCAAAAGGTAATAGATGGTGTGTTTATGATGAACTCCTTGCTCTTGTGCTTCAAATGATAGTCTCCCCAACACTCAACTCTCTCTCATAGGATTGGATTTGGTAGAAAGGTGATTTGAGTGGAAAGCAACTTGGGGAAGGCTAGAGATCAAGATTTATGTGATTGGAATGGAATATCTTGACCTCAACACAAGTGTAGGTGGTTCTCTCTCAGAAAATGTATGTTGGAAGTGTAGGCATGTTCTGATGGCTCTCTCCATGAATGAAGAGTGGGTGGAGGGGTATATATAGCCTCCACACAAAATCTAACCGTTACACACAAATCACCAAACTCGGTGGGACCGAATTATAAAACTCGGTCAGACCGGTTTAGTTCAAAATGTGAACGTTAGGATTTTCGGTGGGAACAACATGTCAACTCAGTGGGACCGATTCCATTAGGGTTAGGGCATAACGTAATCTCGGTGAGACCGATCACACAAACTCGGCGGGACCGATTTTGGTAATATACAAACAGAGAGTTGGTCAGGCAAACTCGGTGGGACCGATTCCCTCATCTCGGTTAGACCGAGACATTATGAAGGGGAAACATAGAGTTTGCATTGCAATCTCGGTGGGACCGATCGCTCATCTCGGTTGGACCAAAACATTGCGAAGGGAAACAGAAAGGTTGCAATCCCATCTCGGTGAGACTGAGATCCCTATCAGTGAGACCAAAGTGACTAGGGTTTGTGGCAGTGGCTATGTCAAGTGAACTCGGTGGCGCCGGATAGAAGATTTCGGTGGGGCCGAGTTTGACTTTTGGTTTGGGACCGATAACCCACAAGTATAGGGGAACGCAATAGCTTTCGAGGGTAAAGTATTCAACCCAAATTTATTGATTCGACACAAGGGGAGCCAAAGAATACTCTCAAGTATTAGCAGCTGAGTTGTCAATTCAACCACACCTAGAAACTTAATATCTGCAGCAAAGTGTTTAGTAGCAAAGTAATATGATAGTGGTGGTAACGGTAACAAAGGATAACAGTAGTAAAAGCAATGTTTTTGGTATTTTGTAGTGATGATAGCAATAGCAACGGGAAAGTAAATAAGTGAAGAACAATATATGGAAAGCTCGTAGACAATGGATCGGTGATGCAGAATTATGCCGGATGCGGTTCATCATGTAATAGTCATAACCTAGGGTGACACAGAACTAGCTCCAGTTCATTGATGTAATGTAGGCATGTATTCCGAATATAGTTATATGTGCTTATGGAAAAGAACTTGCATGACATCTTTTGTCCTACCCTCCCGTGGCAGCGGGGTCCTTACGGAAACTAAGGCATATTAAGGCCTCCTTCTAATAGAGTACCGAAACAAAGCATTAACACATAGTGAATACATGGACTCCTCAAACTACGGTCATCACCGGTAAGTATCCCGATTATTGTCACTTCGGGGTTAACAGATCATAACACATAATAGGTGACTATAGACTTGCAAGATAGGATCAAGAACACTCATATATTGATGAAAACATAATAGGTTCAGATCTGAAAACATGGCACTCGGGCCCTAGTGACAAGCATTAAGCATAGCAAAGTCATAGCAACATCAATCTCAGAACATAGTGGACACTAGGGATCAAACCCTAACAAAACTAACTTGATTAGATTATAGATCTCATCCAACCCATCACCGTCCAGCAAGCCTATGATGGAATTACTCACGCACGGCGGTGAGCATCATGAAATTGGTGATGGAGGATGGTTGATGATGACGATGGCGACAGATTCCCCTCACCGAAGCCCCGAACGGACTCTAGATCAGCCCTCCCGATAGGTTTTAGGGCTTGGCGGTAGCTCTGTATCGTAAAACGCGATGATTTCTTCTCTCTAATTTTTTTCTCATCGAAACTCAATATATGGAGGTGGAGTTGGAGTCGGAGACGCAACAGAGGGCCCACGAGGTAGGGGGCGCGCCCTAGGGGGGCAGGCGCGCCCCCCACCCTCGTGGCAAGGTGGTCGGCCCCCTGGCCTTCATCTTTTGCAGGTATTTTTCTTATTTTCTGAAAAGTGGCTCCGTGAAGTTTCAGGTCATTCCGAGAATGTTTGTTTCTGCACATAAATAACACCATGGAAATTCTGCTGAAAACAGCGTCAGTCTGGGTTAGTTCCATTCAAATCATGCAAGTTAGAGTCCAAAACAAGGGCAAAAGTCTTTGGAAAAGTAGATACGTTGGAGACGTATCAACTCCCCCAAGCTTAAACCTTTGCTTGTCCTCAAGCAATTCAGTTGACAAACTGAAAGTGATAAAGAAAAACTTTTACAAACTCTGTTTGCTCTTCTTGTTGTAAATATGTAAAGCCAGCATTCAAATTTTTAGCAAAGATTATAACTAACCACATTCATAGGTCTCAAGTTTACTCATATCAATAGCATAATCAACTAGCGAGCCATAATAATAAATCTCGGATGACAACACTTTCTCAAAACAATCATAATAGGATATAACAAGATGGTATCTCGCTAGCCCTTTCTGAGACCGCAAAACATAAATGCAGAGCACCTTTAAAGACCAAGGACTGACTAGACATTGTAATTCATGGTAAAAGAGATCCAGTCAAGTCATACTCAATGTAAATAACAGTAATGAATGTAAATGACAGCAGTGCTCTCCAACTGGTGCTTTTTAATAAGAGGATGATGACTCAGCATAAAAGTAAGGGACAATTCTATTTCTGTCCCTAACTAGAACCCACTACTCAAATTTGCCCCTCTACCGTTAGTTGCCCTTATAGAAATGTCCTTCTGCGCCATTACCGTCTGGTCAAACAGCTTTGACCATCTCGAAAAAATAGCAAAAAAGTCAAAAAAAATCTGAAATTTTGTGGGATCGAAGGTACTCAGGTTCGCAAGGTGCGTGCAAATTTTCATGTTGTTTGGGCATTCTAGGAGCTCATGGCGAAGGAAAAACAGTAAATATATATGGGTGTGAACCGTAAATTCAAAAAAATAGCAAAAAATTCAAAAAAATATGAATTCTTTTGGCATCCAAGATGCTTAGGTGCGGAAGGTGTGTGCAAAATTTTGTTGTGTTTGGACATTGTAGGAGCTCGTGGAAAAAAACAAAATTTGTCTCAGAAAAGAACTTGTCAAAAATACACTATTTTGGTTTTTTTTGCAAGAGCTCCTCGCATGTCATTTGATAACAAAAATTTTCACACACCTTGTGCACCCGAGTATCTTGGATGCCAAAAAAATTCATATGTTTTTGAATTTTCTTGCTATTTTTTTGAATTTACTATTCAAAGATGTACATATTTATCATTTTCCTTTGCCACGTGCTCCTGGTATGTCTAAATAGCACGAAAATTTGCACGCGCCTTGCGCACATGACTAGCTTCAATCCCACAAAATTTCATATTTTTTTACTATTTTTTCAAGATGGTCAAAGCTGTTTGACCGGACGGTAACGACGCAGAAGGGCATTTCTATAAGGGTAACTAACGGCAGAGGGGCAAATTTGAGCACACATTGAAATTAGGGGCAAATTTGAGTAGTGGGTTCCAGTTAGGGGCAGAAATGGAATTGTCCCTAAAAGTAAATAGATAGGCCCTTCACAGAGGTAAGCAGGGATTTGTAGAGGTGCCAGAGCTCGGTTTGGAAACATAGGTGAATAATATTTTGAGCGGTATACTATCATTGTCAACATAACAACCAAGAGATGGCGATATATTCCATGCTACACACATTATAGGCAGTTCCCAAACAGAATGGTAAAGTTTATACTCCCCCTTCCACCAACAAGCATCAATCCATGGCTTGCTCTAAACAACGAGTGCCTCCAACTAACAAGAGTCCCAGGGGGAGTTTTGTTTGCAATTATTTTGATTTAGTTTGCATAAAGCATGGGACTGGGCATCCCGGTGACCAGCCATTTATCTCGTGAGTGAGGAGTGGAGTCCACTCCTCTTGAGAATAACTGTAGCGACCAGACCTCCAACGGTCCAATCTCTGTGCTCCGGTGTCATCCCTGGATCAGTAATGCTGACACCACACAGTACTTGAAGGATTTATATAGAGTAGCAATCACACACTTATTACATCGAGTGTCTCAAAAGAGAACTTATTACAATAAATATGGCTTAAGGCCATCTAATAACGATAACAGCGGAAGGCTTGGAAGATAAGTGAGTCCATCAACTCCAACGGCATCACTGAGTATAGAACCACGACATAAAACTCCTTAATCATCGTCTGAAAAGTCTGCAACATTAACGTTGCAGCCCGAAACGGGTCAGCACATGGAATATGCTGGTAAGGTAACACATAGAGAATAATGGAATGAAACAGCTATTCTACATGCATATTTGGCTGGTGGAAGGCTCTATGGTTACAGTTTTGCGTAAAGCCAATTTTTCCCTACTGCAAAGGAATACATTTATTTAACTATCAAGGTGGTTGTTAAACATTGAGAATGGTTGACAGCATTCTCAATCCCAATTAAGCATCATCATTAAACAAACCCATCAAAATTAATTTTATAGTAACATGTTGAGATTCACATGATAATCCAGGTACTAGATACTCAAGATGTCCATAACCGGGGACACGGCTAACCATGATTAATTTATACACTCTGCAGAGGTTTGCGCACTTTTCCCCACAAGTCTCGATCTCCTCCGTTGGATTTCTCGCACTACATGGTGTTTGAGAAACGGATGACCGAGACATAGTCTTTCAGAAGCGCTAGCACCTTACGATGGGTAGACCGTACCACCTACATCCCCTACATCTACTAGTCTACCACTGTAAGAGTTCGCATGACTTAGCCAACTATGCTAGAGCCCATAATAGCTTGTGGCTGCACACGGAAGTTTCTAGCATGAACAATCTCATGATCCCTTTGAGCCTGGGTGGCGGTCTAAAAAAACAGGCAATCCTGGAATACCCGGCCCAGGTACCTCAATCCACCCAGATGTGTGTTTAAGTTGCCACCTTAAATAAACCATTAATTAACAATCTCACATTTGGCATGGATACACTCACCCAACCCACGTCTACTAGCATAGCATGGCATAATAAGCAAACGTAGAAGTAACTCCCCAAAGGTTTGATAATAAACAGGTAATAGGTACTACCTCAACTACTTCCCAAACCCACAATTTTAATTAGATCCTAATCATGCTATGTGTGAGGATTGATCTAATGCAATAAAACTGGGTAGTAGGAGGTATGATCAAAGTGTTACTTGCCTTGCTGATGATCCGCGAAACCTAGAGATTCGAAGTAGCAAGCAGCGCAATCCGGGTACTCTATCGCAAACAAACAAGCATACAATAAGTACTCAACTAATGCATGGGTAAAACTTAAATAAGAGATCTAACCAGAAAGTTCAACTTAAGAACTCCGGTTGGCAAAAAGAATCAAATCGAACGAAGCAACGAAAGACAAACGGCAAAAGAAACAGGCTTTGTTTACTATTCTGGATCTAAGGCAATTTTTACAGTGGCAAAAACTTGTTTAAGTTGGTTAAACGGAAAGACAGTTTCGAGACAAAACTCAAGGCGCTTGAATCGCCTGATTCCGATAAACGAGCGAAAAGTTAGACTAAAACGAAAATCGGATCAGAGATCGCGATCAGAAAAATCGCGGATTTAATCCGAGAAAAAGAAAAACGACGAACGTTCGTTAAAACGAACGAACGGGCGAACACTCACTATTTGAATAAACTGGAAAAATCAATCTATTTAAAAAAACTGAAATTTAAAAAACGAACAAAACCGTCGGAAAAACCGAACTGTTTTTCGAAAAAAACCGGGGCGAAAAGAAAAAAATACCTCCGGCGGTCCGGCGAACGGCGGCGAGGCGGGGGGTGGCAGCGGCGGCGGCGCGGGGCTTGGGCGGCTAGGGTTTGGGGGGTCCGGCTGGGCCTCCCCTGCTTATAAAGCCAGACGGGCCTAGTGTCCGGGTCGGACACGGCCCGTAGGTCGGTTGCGTTTTAAAAAACAAGTTATGCTCAGAAAAAAACAAAAGGAGAACTAAACGGACTCCAAAAATCCCGAAATAAATTTTCCCCGGCTTCTAAAATCAAGCCGCACAGGATGAACAT
Organism: Triticum aestivum; assembly: GCF_018294505.1. Lineage (NCBI taxonomy): Eukaryota > Viridiplantae > Streptophyta > Magnoliopsida > Poales > Poaceae > Triticum > Triticum aestivum. Next base: position 107,100,134 of record NC_057800.1, on the reverse strand, counting down.
TTATTTGGGGCCTAAATGCAATTTTGAAAACGCGCATTTTTCCTAAATTCAAATAAAATAGCAAATAAAACCAAATAAAATCTTAATTGATTTTTTATTAAATCCTCAATATTTCTTTATTTTGGGAAAGTCATTTTATTCCCTCTCTCATATTTTTTTATAATAGAAATGATTGAAGATAAAATAAATAAAATCATAAGATCCTATTTTCAAAATTTGAGACAACTCAAATGTGAAAATAACAAAATCCCCAACTCTCTCCGAGGGTCCTTGAGTTGCCTGAAATTTCTAGGATCAACCAAAATGCAATATATATGATATGCAATGATGATCTAGTGTATAACATTCTAAATTGAAAATTTGGGATGTTACAAACCTACCCCCCTTAAGATGAATCTCGACCTCGAGATTCGGGTTGGCTAGAAAATAGGTGAGGGTGGTCCTTTAGCAAATATTCCTGTCGTTCCCAGGTGGCTTCATCCTCCGTGTGGTGGCTCCACTGAACCTTGCAAAACTTGATAACCTTGCTGCGGGTGACTTGACTGGCATACTCTAGAATCTTAACTGGTTTCTCCTCATAGGTCAAATCACTATCCAACTGAATCGCTTCCAGTGGTACCGTATCTCTCAGCGGTATGTCAGCCATCTCTGCATGGCACTTCTTCAACTGGGATACATGGAACACGTCATGAACTCCTGACAATCCTTCGGGCAATTCCAACTTATAGACAACTTCTCCCATACGCTCCAAAACTTTGTATGGGCCTACAAAACGTGGCGCTAATGTTTCCCTTAACTCCAAAGTGCTTAACTCCTCGAAGTGATGATACTCGAAGATAAACTCGGTCTCCGACTTCGTAAATTGTATCCTTGCGTTTAGAATCTACATAACTCTTCTGCCTGGATTGAGCTACCTTCAGCATGTCACGAATTAATTTCACTTTCTATTCAGATTCCTTTATCAGATCCGGTCCAAACAACTGGCGATCTCCAACTTCATCCCAGGACAATGGGGTCCTGCACCTCCTTCCGTACAAGGCTTCGAAAGGGGCCATCTTCAAACTGGATTGATAGTTGTTGTTGTAAGAGAACTCTGCATATGACAAATTCTTGTCCCAACTAGATCCGTAATCTAGCGCACAAGCTCTTAGCATATCCTCCAAAATCTGATTGACTCTCTCAGTCTGTCCATCTGTCTGCGGATGAAAAGCTGTGCTAAACTCCAGTCTAGTTCCCAAAGTCTCATGCAACTGATTCCAGAACTTGGAGGTAAACTGGGTTCCTCTATCTAATACAATGCTCCTTGGAACTCCATGCAGACATACGATTCTGGTCATGTATATCTTTGCCAACTTTGCACTGGTATAGGTAGTCTTCACTAGAATGAAATGAGCTACATTTGTCAAATGATCGACTACAACCCATATCGAGTCATAGCCTGAACGTGTTCTGGGAAATCCTGTAATAAAATCCATGCCTAGCATATCCCACTTCCATTCGGGTATCGGCAATGGTTGTAGCAATCCTGCTGGCTTCTGATACTCTGCCTTCACTCTTTGACATACATCACAAACTGCTACATACTCCACAATATCCTTCTACATTCTGGTCCACCAGAAAATATCCTTCAAATCCAAATACATCTTGGTATTTCCTGGGTGAATCGAATACGGTGAATCATGGGCCTCTTGTAAAATTAACTTCCTGATCTCTGGATCATTTGGCACATAAACACGGTCTTCAAACCATAGGGTGCCGTGCTCATCCTCACGAAATCCCTTAGCTTTTCCTTTGCTCATTTTATCCTTAATAGAAGCAATCTGCTTGTCAGTACTTTGAGCTTCTCTGATCTTATCCATCAAAGTAGACTGAATCTCCAATGCTGCTACATCGCCTCTCGGGACTATTTCCAAACATAGCTCTCAAAGATTTTCGGCTAACTCCCTTGGTAAATCTCCCGTCATTAGGGTGTTGACGTGGCTCTTACGGCTCAACGCGTCAGCTACTAGGTTAGCCTTTCCAGGGTGATAATGCAATTTCATATCATAATCCTTGATGAGCTCCAACCATCTCCTTTGTCTGAGATTCAACTCCTTCTGTGTGAAAATATACTTCAAGCTCTTGTGATCCGTGTACACCTCGCAATGGTTTCCAATCAGAAAATGTCTCCAAGTCTTCAATGCATGCACTACGGCTGCTAACTCCAAATCATGCATAGCATAATTTAACTCATGAGGCTTAAGCTATCGTGAGGCATATGAAACAACTCTTCCTTCCTGCATAAGCACTGCTCCAAGTCCTCGACGTGAACCGTCACAATACACCTCATAATCTTTGATCTGATCCGGTAAAATCAACACTGGTGAGGTAACCAAACATTTCTTCAACTCCTGAAAACTAGCCTCACATTCCTCAGTCCATATGAACTTGGTATCCTTCTTCAACAACTCCGTCATAGGCTTCGCAATCTTTGAGAAATTCTCAATAAACCTCTGGTAGTATCCTGCGGGTCCAAGAAAACTCCGGATCTCTCCAACTGTGGTTGGCGCTTCCCACTTGGCCACAGTATCAACTTTAGTGGGATCTACTGATATACCTTCTCCGGATATAACGTGTCCGAGAAATCCAATTTCTTTCAACCAAAACTCACATTTGCTAAACTTGGCATATAACTGATGTTCTCTGAGCTTTCCAAGAACCAAACGCAAATGCTCCTTATGCTCCTCTTCATTCTTCAAGTAAACCAGGATATCATCAATGAACACTATGACGAACTTATCCAAGAACTCCATAAACACTTTGTTCATCATGTTCATAAAATATGCAGGTGCGTTAGTCAGACCAAATGACATAACGGTATACTCGTACAGCACATACCTGGTGGTAAAAGCCGTCTTAGGTATATCCTGTTCTCGAATCTTCAACTGGTGGTATCCTGATCGCAGATCGATCTTGGAAAATACCTTAGCTCCATGCAATCGATCAAACAGATCATTGATCATCGGTAGTGGGTACTTGTTCTTGATGGTTACTTCATTCAATCCTCGATAATCAACAACCATCCTTAACGATCCATCCTTCTTTTCTACTAGAAGTACTGGCGATCCCCAAGGCGATGAACTTGGGCGAATATATCCTTTATCCAGTAACTACTTAATCTGCTTCTTGATTTCCACCAAATCCTTTGCGGGCATCCTATATGGTTTCTTTGATATTGGCCCTATGCCTGGAAAAAGCTCAGTCAAAAACTCAATATCTCTATCCGGTGGCATGCCTGGCAACTCTTCTGGAAATACATCGGGGAAATCCTTCACTACTGGTACTTCCTCCTGCACAACTCCTGTTAAACAATTTACTTGAGTCCTCTTCGGCACATGCCGAGATACATACTTGATCCTTCTCCCTTTTGGGGTGGTAAGCAAAATTGACTTACTAGCACATTCAATATTCCCTTCATACTTTGACAACCAATCCATGCCTAATATCACATCCAATCCTTGAGATTCCAACACTATTAGGTCTGATGGAAATATGTAGTTACCAATCCTTAATGGTAACCGAGCACACCATAGACTAGCCATATATTCTGCTCTAGGTGAGGTTACTAACATGGGTGACCTAAGGGCTTGGGTTGGCAGTTTATACTTATCCACAAATCCCCTTGATATGTATGAATGCGATGCACCAGTATCGAAAAGAACGAGTGCGGTAAATGACTTAACCAAAAACTTACTGATTACTGCATCCGGCTGCTCTTCAACCTCCTCCACATTAACGTGGTTCACCTGTCCCCTGTTGAAAGGGTTCAGCTTCTTCCCAGAGCTTCCATTGCCATTTCCATTCTGTGATTCAGGACATTCGTTGGCATAATGTCCGGTCTTCTGGCACTTAAAGCAAGTGACTTGGCTCAGGTCTTTCTTGGCTGGGGTCGATGGGTTGGTGCGGTTCTGGCTGTTGCTTCCTCCATTCCCATTACCAGTCTTGGGGCCATTGTGATGGTGCGAGCTACCTCCTCCATGGGTATGCTGGAAATGTCCTCCCGGTCTAGGGGTAAAACGTGGCTTCTGTTGAGATCCAGAATTGTACTTTCCTTGTCCATACTTCCTCTTGCGATTCTCAATTTGCTGCTGCTTCCCTTCAATCATGAGAGCATGATCTACCAACTCCTGGTAGTTGTTGAAGGTTGCTACCATCAACTGCACGCTCAACTCATCATTCAGTCCTTCCAGAAACTTCTCCTGCTTTGCTGCATCCGTAGCAACGTCATCTGGGGCATAACGTGCTAATTTGCTAAAGTCCTCCACATACTGGCCAACTGTCCGTCCTCCTTGGCGCAAGTTGCGAAACTCTCGCTTCTTCATGGCCATAGCTCCTGCTGAAACATGGGCAGTTCGAAAAGCCTGCTGAAACTAGTCCCACGTGACAGTGTCGACAGGGAAAGTGGATGTGAAATTCTCCCACCATGATGCTGCGGGTCCTTCAAGCTGATGTGCGGCAAAGTTCACCTTTTCCACATCTGTGCATCCTGTGGTGGTCAACTCTCTAGCTGTCTTGTGGAGCCAATCATCTGCTACTATCGGCTCGGTGCTACTGGAAAACACCGGCGATTCAGCCTAAGAAAACGGGCTAAGTGATCAACAGGTGGTGGTTGTGGTGGTGGGTTGTTGTTGTTCCCTTGATTCTGATTCTGGACTAGTAACTGCATCAATGTGTTCTGCTGCTGGATCAAGTGGGTGAGCTTCGGTGGGAAGGTAAATCCGGGGTCACGTCTCAGAGGCATCTGAGGGTTTAGAAAAGATGAGATTTAAGAATAGAGGGGGTCTAAATAGAAAACACTACCCATATGCACATGAGGCAAAAGCAAACAATTCACTTCATTCATTCAATCGAACAAGGGCATACAATCGATCTAACTATCGCAAAAGTGCTCGGACTATAATATTTACATGGTGGACTACTACTACTGATGAGGTGGTCTACTAGAAATATTCTTCGGTTGCAGACTCCATGATATCTGCTCCAGCTTCATCAACATAGTCATCATCGCTATCATCCGGATCCGAGTCGGTGTCATCGATGATGATATAGTCTTCCGGGCAAATCTCCTTGGGTTCTTCGTCTTCTTCTACCGGTGTAGGGCCTCCCATAAATATTCCGATCTTCTTGATCAGATGGTCATTGTTATCCACCAATACTTCAATTTCTTCTTCATAATCTTCACGTGTAGCCTTGAGTTCTTCCTCCAGTTCCTTGATCCTTGTCTTTGCCTTCTTCAGGTCTATCATGTCGGCGCACATCTAGTTCTCCTGACGTCGAATGTGCTGGTTTAACTCCTGGATAAAAGCTGCGACTGATCTATCCTTTCTGGTGCTGATCATCTCCCAGTGCTCATCTCGGCACCCACAAATCTGGTAGATAGTATCCTTGAGATCATTGCGGTAGACTTCTCCAATGCGTCTCATGGCAATATGAGCTACCATGCTCTTTCCTAGACTCCAAGTTGGTGCATCAAAAGAAAACTCTATGGGCTCAGTGACTGGCATGAACGTCCTTCCTGGAACTTGAACTTGAATCATCCAGCGCTCTTCTTCAGGTAAAGTGGCGTTGTAGGTGCCGGTGAAGCTTGGTAATCCTATGTTCAGATATCTAGTGACTTCCTTCAAATGACGTCCAAAAGGTGTATCTTCATCCGGTTGAGTGAACTTGTTCCTTGCATCCGCCATCCTAAAAGAGTAGAAAAGATGAGGAGTCAGAAAGAGAAGAGAGTGAGTAGCGATCTAGGTCTTTAGCTTAGTGGTCGTGTCCTAGAGTCAGCGTGTGCTCTGATACCATCTTGTAGCGACCAGACCTCAAACGGTCCAATCTCTGTGCTCCGGTGTCATCCTTGGATCAGTAATGCTGACACCACACAGTACTTGAAGGATTTATAACAGAGTAGCAATCACACACTTATTACATCGAGTGTCTCAAAAGAGAACTTATTACAATAAATATGGCTTAAGGCCATCTAATAATGATAACGGCGGAAGGCTTGGAAGATAAGTGAGTCCATCAACTCCAACGGCATCACTAAGTATAAAACCACGACCTAAAACTCCTTAATCGTCGTCTGAAAAGTCTGCAACATTAACGTTGCAGCCCGAAACGGGTCAGCACATGGAATATGCTGGCAAGGTAACACATAGAGAATAATGAAATGAAACAGCTATTCTACATGCATATTTGGCTGGTGGAAGGCTGTATGGTTACAGTTTTGCGTAAAGCCAATTTTTCCCTACTGCAAAGGAATACATTTATTTAACTACCAAGGTGGTTGTTAAACATTGAGAATGGTTGACAGCATTCTCAGTCCCAATTAAGCATCATCATTAAACAAACCCATCAAAATTAATTTTATAGTAACATGTTGAGATTCACATGATAATCCAGGTACTAGATACTCAAGACGTCCATAACCGGGGACACGACTAACCATGATTAGTTTATACACTCTGTAGAGGTTTGCGCACTTTCCCCACAAGTCTCGATCTCCTTCGTTGGATTTCTCGCACTACACGGTGTTTGAGAAATGGATGACCGAGACATAGTCTTTCAGAAGCGCTAGCACCTTATGATGGGTAGACCGTACCACCTACATCCCCTATATCTGCTAGTCTACCATTGTAAGAGTTCGCACGAATTAGTCAACTATGCTAGAGCCCATAATAGCTTGTGGCTGCACACGGAAGTTTCTAGCATGAACAATCTCATGATCCCTTTGAGCCTGGGTGGCGGTCCAAAAAACAGGCAATCCTCGAATACCCAGGTACCTCAATCCACCCAGATGTGTGTTTAAGTTGCCACCTTAAATAAACCATTAGTTAACAATCTCACATCTGTCATGAATACACTTACCCAACCCACGTCTACTAGCATAGCATGGCATAATAAGCAAACGTAGAAGTAACTGCCCAAAGGTTTGATAATAAACAGGTAATAGGTACTACCTCAACTACTTCCCAAACCCACAATTTTAATTAGATCCTAATCATGCAATGTGTCAGGATTGATCTAATGCAATAAAACTGGGTAGTAGGAGGTACGATTCGCGAAAGTGCAATTAGATCCTAATCATGCAATGTGTCAAAGTGTTACTTGCCTTGCTGATGATCCGCGAAACCTAGCGATTCGAAGTAGCAAGCGGCGCACTCCGGGTACTCTATCGCAAACAACAAGCATACAATAAGTACTCAACTAATGCACAGGTAAAACTCAAATAAGAGATCTAACCAGAAAGTTCAACTTAAGAACTCCGGTTGGCAAAAAGAATTAAATCGAACGAAGCAACGAAAGAGAAACGGCAAAAGAAACAAGCTTCGTTTACTATTCTGGATCTAAGGCAATTTTTACAGTGGCAAAAACTTGTTTAAGTTAGTTAAACGTCAAGAGAGTTTCGAGACGAAACTCCAGGCGCTTGAATCGCCTGATTCCGATAAACGAGCGAAAAGTTAGACTAAAACGAAAATCGGATCAAAGATCGCGATCAGAAAAATCGCGGATTTAATCCGAGAAAAAGAAAAACGACGAACATTCGTTAAAATGAACGAACGGGCGAACACTCACTATTTAAATAAACCGGAAAACCCAATCTATTTTAAAAAACGAAACTAAAAAAACGAACAAAACCGTCGGAAAAACCGAACGGTTTTTCGAAAAAAACCGGGGTGAAAAGAAAAAAACTACCTCCGGCGGTCCGGTGAACAGCGGCGAGGCGGCGGCGGGGCGGCGGGGGGCGGCGGCGGCAAAGGCGGCGGCGGTGCGGGGCTAGGGCGGCTAGGGTTTGGGGGCTCCGGCTGGGCCTCCCCGGCTTATAAAGCCGGACGGGCCTAGTGTCCGGGTCGGACACGGCCCGTAGATCGGTTGCTTTTTTTTAAGTTACGCTCAAAAAAAACCAAAGGAAAACTAAACGGACACCAAAGATCCTGAAATAAATTTTCCGCGGCTTCTAAAATCAAGCCGCACAGGATGAACATTTATTTGGGGCCTAAATGCAATTTTGAAAAACGCGCACTTTTCCTAAATTCAAATAAAATAGCAAATAAAACCAAATAAAATCTTAATTGATTTTTTTATTAAATCCTTAATATTTCTTTATTTAGGGAAAGTCATTTTATTCCCTCTCTCATATTTTTTATAATAGAAATGATTGAAGATAAAATAAATAAAATCATAAGATCCTATTTTCAAAATTTGAGACAACTCAAATGTGAAAATAACAAAATCCCCAACTCTCTCCGAGGGTCCTTGAGTTGCGTGAAATTTCTAGGATCAACCAAAATGCAATAGATATGATATGCAATGATGATCTAGTGTATAACATTCCAAAATGAAAATTTGGGATGTTACAATAACCCGCCTAACATGGAAGATACAGATAGCCCTAGTTGATACATGAGCTATTCGAGCATGCAAAACAGGATATTTATTTGAAGGTTTAGAGTTTGGCACATAAAAATTTACTTGGAACGGCAGGTAGATACCGTATATAGGTAGGTATAGTGGACTCATGTGGAATAACTTTGGGGTTTGAGGAGTTGGATTCACAAGCAGTATTCCCACTTAGTACAGGTGAAGGCTAGCAAAAGACTGGGAAGCGACCAGCTAGAGAGCGACAACAGTCATGAACATGCATTAAAATTAATCAACACCGAATGCAAGCATGAGTAGGATATAATCCACCATGAACATAAATATCATGAAGGCTATGTTGATTTTGTTTCAACTACATGTGTGAACATGTGCCAAGTCAAGTCACTTAAATCATTCAGACGAGGATACCACCCTATCATACCACATCATAACCATTTTAATAGCATGTTGGCACGCAAGGTAAACCATTATAACTCATAGCTAATCAAGCATGGCATAAGAAACTATGATCTCTAGTTGTCATTGCAAACATGTTTATTCATAATAGGCTGACTCGGGAACGATGAACTAATCATATTTTCAAAAACAAAAGAGATCGAGTTCATACCAGCTTTTCCCATCTCAGTCGGTCCATCATATATCGTCATAATTGCCTTTCACTTGCACGACCGAATAGTGTGAATAATAATAATAGTGCACGTGCATTGGACTAAGCTGGAATCTGCAAGCATTCAATAGACAGGAGAAGACAAGGCAATATGGGCTCTTTTGTCAGATAAAAAATAATGCATATAAGAGCCACTTCAACAATTTAATTACGGTATTCTCCTATCGACCCCTAAAGAAAAGAAAAGAAATAAAACTATTTACACGGGAAAGCTCCCAACAAGCAAAAGAAGAATAGGAAATATTTTTGGGTTTTCTTTTTAATTACTACTACAAGCATGGAAGGTAAACTAATTAAAAGTTACAACTAATTTTTTTGGTTTTTCTTAAGGTTTATTAAACACACAAGAAGAAAGCATAAAAAGGAAAATAAACTAGCATGGATGATACAATGAAAAAGTATGAGCACCGACATCTAGCAATGAGTGTCTGAACATAAATGTAATGTCGGTGGGAAATACGTACTCCCCCAAGCTTAGGCTTTTGGCCTAAGTTGGTCTATGGCCACGGCTGGCCTGGCGGATATCCATAATAGTAGTTGGGGTCGTACTGAGATGAAGAAGAGGAAGACTCCGATTGCCACTGGCTAACAATCATCTCTGGATCCCACTGATAATTAGACTGTCATGAAGGATCAATTTGTGGTTCCAGCTCTGGCTCCTCAGCTGGTGCAGGGTTCCGGTAGGCGTGAATAGCCTTCAACGGAACAAGGTACATGCCTACAGATAAATCAAACAAAGAAGGAGCAGGCAGGGTAATAGTCTCAGGATGATGTTTATTAAAGAACAATTGATATTTAAGCTCTCCTTCCCTATTCTTAACAATAAAATCATGTGCCACCATACGTTTATAATCTAGATAAACACGAGGCAACACTTTTTCTTCCTTCTCAGCATGCCTAATAGGTATGTTAAAATGTGCAGCTAGGCGTGAAGCATAGATGCCTCCAAAGATGGGTCCCTTTGTACGGTTCAGACTTAACCGTTTAGCAATAATACTTCCCATACTAAAAGTGTTATCACTGTATAAACCTTGGAGCAAAATAATAATATCAGGGATACTAAGGTTTGCACAGTTTCCGCGACCAATTAAGCAACGACTAGCAAATAATGCAAAGTAACGTAAAACAGGAAAATGTATGCTAGTGATGCATGCATCGGAAACCTTCCTTGTTTCTCCTACAGTGATAGTATCAATAAATCCCTCCACATCATCACGATGTGGTTCTTCTGTCTTGCCCTCAAAAGGGACTAAACAAATCCGACAAAAATCATAAAGTGACATCTCCTTATGCTCATCATATAAATGAAACACCACCGTAGGTGGTGAGTTCCTAGAATGAAAATGAAAGTTTTGCACAAAGGTATTTGTGAGTAAGAGATATTGATCGCATTGGTCGTGGAGGAAATCGGTGAGGCCTGCATTATGAGCCAATTCATGAAAATCTTCATAAATCCCGGCTGCTCTCAAGAAATCCTCGGAAGGCCATTCACACGCTCGAACCTCCGCGGTGCGAGGCAGATTATACTTAGGCTTCGATGCCTTTTCCTTCGAGCTTTGGCTCGATGTGCCCCTCAAAAGTCTCCTTATCATTTTCTAAAAAATTCTGAAATTTTTAGTAACTTCAAAATAAAAGTAAACCAAACTCAATAATATTGATAGCAACTACTCCTACAAGTGCCTAGAGCCTATATCATGCATCAAAACTACTTGGAACGATATAAATTTGACATGCAAGCTCAAGAATAGGGTCACCTAAGCAACAAAAATTTGGAATGGATAAAGCACTAGAACAAAAACTAATTGGACCAATGGAGGAGTCACATACCAAGGAACAATCTCCCCAAGCAGTTTTGTGAGAGGTGCTTTGAGCAAGGAGATCGAAAATGGCAGCAAAAAGAGCCTAGACTCGGGTTTGAGCTGGCTATTCGTGTTTGGGGGAGGAAGAAGGAGTGTATGGGTGAAAGGATAGGTGGAGGGGGCCCACCGTGGGCCCACGAGGCAGGGGGCGCCCTAGAGGGGTGGGAGCACCCTCCACCCTCGTGGGTAGGTGGTTGACCCCCCTTGTGTGTTCTCAGTTCCATAAATCCACAAATATTCTAGAAAAAATCATATTTAAATTTCAGGGCATTTGGAGAACTTTTATTTTCGAGGTGTTTTTATATTGCACAGATAATCAGATAACAGACAGAAAAATATTTATTTTTATTTTATTTAATATAAATAACAGAAAGTAAAAGTGGGGTACAGAAGGTTGTGCCTTCTAGTTTCATCCATCTCATGATCATCAAAAGGAATCCACTAACAAGGTTGATCAAGTCTTGTTAAAGAACTCATTCCGAATAACATGGAACTGGAGAAATTTCGAATAACACTATGTTACCTCAACGGGGATATGCACATCCCCAATAATAAGAATATCATATTTCTTCTTGACAGTAGGAAGAGGAAATTCAAAACCTCCAAATATAACCAATGGAATTTTTCCAATAGAGTTGATACTATGAACTTGAGGTTGTTTCCTCAGAAAGTGTACCGTATGCTCATTACCATTAACATAAAAAGTGACATTGCCTTTAGTGCAATCAATAACAGCCCCTGTAGTATTCAAAAAGGGTTTTCCAAGAATAATAGACATACTATCGTCCTCGGGAATATCAAGAATAACAAAGTCCGTTAAAATAGTAATGTTTGCAACTACAACAGGCACATCCTCACAAATACCGACAGGTATAGCAGTTGATTTATTAGCCATTTGCAAAGATATTTCAGTGGGTGTTAGCTTATTCAAATCAAGTCTACGATATAAAGAGAGAGGCATAACACTAACACCGGCTCCAAGATCACATAAAGCAGTTTTAACATAGTTTCTTTTAATGGAGCATGGTGTCGGTACACCGGGATCTCCAAGTTTCTTTGGTATTCCACCCTTAAAAGTATAATTAGCAAGCATGGTGGAAATTTCAGCTTCTGGTGTATTTCTTTTATTTGTAATAATATCTTTCATGTACTTAGCATAAGGATTGGTTTTGAGCATATCAGTTAATCGCATACGCAAAAAGATAGGTCTAATCATTTCAGCAAAGCGCTCAAAATCCTCATCATCCTTTTTCTTGGATGGTTTGGGAGGAAAAGGCATGGGTTTCTGAACCCAAGGCTCTCTTTCTTTACCATGTTTCCTAGCAACAAAGTCTTTCTTATCATAATGTTGGTTCTTTGATTGTGGGTTATCAAGATCAACAGCAGGTTCAATTTCTATATCATTATCATTACTAGGGTGAGCATCATCATGAACATTATTATTAGCATTATCACTAGTTTCAGGTTCATTACCAGATTGAGTTTCAGCATCAGAAATAGAAATATCATTTGGGTTCTCTGGTGTTTCAACAATAGGATCACTAGAAGCATGCAAAGTCTTATCATTTTTCTTTTTCTTCTTTTTAGAAGAACCAGGTGCATCTATATTATTTCTCTGAGAATCTTGCTCAATTCTCTTAGGGGGGCCTTCAGGATACAAAGGTTCCTGAGTCATTCTACCAGTTCTAGTACCCACTCTAACAACATTATCATTATATTTACTATTCAATTCATTGAGCAAATCATTTTGAGCTTTAAGTACTTGTTCTACTTGAGTGGTAACCATAGAAGCATGTTTACTAATAAGTTTAAGTTCACCTTTAACATTAGCCATATAATCACCCAAGTGTTCAAGAATATTTGAATTGTATTTAAATTGTCTACCAAAATAAGCATTAAAATCTTCTTGCTTAACCATAAATTTATCAAACTCATCTAAGCATGGGCTAGCAAATTTAGTAAATGGGATTTCAGCTTTATCATATCTATAGACAGAATTTACCTTTACTACGTGTGTCGGGTTATCAAGACCATGAGTTTCTTCAATAGGTAAAGGATTAAGATTATGTGTTTCTTCAACAGGCGGTAAATTAAGACCGTGTATTTCTTCAATAGGAGGTAAATTCTTAACATCTTCAGCTTTAATACCTTTTTCTTTCATAGATTTTTTTGCCTCTTGCATATCTTCAGGACTGAGAAATAGAATACCCCTCTTCTTCGGAGTTGGTTTAGGAATAGGCTCGGGAATTGGCTCCGCAGGTGTACAATTATTTTCATTTGTCAACATATTGTTCAATAGAATTTCAGCTTGATCCGGTGTTCTTTCCCTGAAAACTGAACCAGCACAACTATCCAGGTAATCTCTGGAGGCATCGGTTAGTCCATTATAAAAGATATCAAGCATTTCATTTTTCTTAAGAGGATGATCAGGCAAAGCATTAAGTAATTGGAGAAGCCTCCCCCAAGCTTGTGGGAGACTCTCTTCTTCAATTTGCACAAAATTATATATATCCCTTAAAGCAGCTTGTTTCTTATGAGCAGGGAAATATTTAGCAAAGAAGTAATAAATCATATCCTAGGGACTACGCACACAGCCAGGATCAAGAGAATTAATTTAGTGAGAACAGAAATATTTAGCATCACCCTTTAATGAGAACAGAAATATTTTAAGGATGTAAAAGTAACGAGTTCTCTCATCTTTAGTGAACATGGTGGCTATATCATTCAATTTAGTAAGATGTGCCACAACAGTTTCAGATTCATAACCATGAAAAGGATCAGATTCAACCAAAGTAATTATATTAGGATCAACTGAGAATTCATAATCCTTATCAGTAACAAAGATAGGTGAAGTAGCAAATGCAGGGTCTGGTTTCATTCTAGCATTTAAAGATTGCTCGCTTCATTTAGCTAATAATATTTTGAGTTCAGATCTATTTTGGCACGCTAAAATAGCTAAAGAAGCTTCTTGATCAAAGACATAACCCTTAGGAATAACAAGTGATTCTTCATCATCACTTTCATCAGTATCATCAGATTCAATATTTTCAATCTCTCTAGCCCTAGCAAGTTGTTCATCAAGAAAATCACTAAGTGGCATAGTAGAGTCAGGCATAGAGGTAGTTTCATCATAAGTATCATGCATATCAGAAGTGGCATCATCAATAACATGCGACATATCAGAACGAATAGCAGAAGTAGGTGTAGGTGTCGCAAACTTACTCATAACAGAAGGTGAATCAAGTGCGGAGCTAGATGGCAGTTCCTTACCTCCCCTCGTAGTTTAGGGATAGATCTTGGTTTTTGGATCTCTCAAGTTCTTCATAATTATAAGAAGATATATATCCCAAGTGACTCAAAGAATAGAGCTATGCTCCCCGGCAACGGTGCCAGAAAATAGTCATGATAACCCACAAGTATAGGGGATCGCAACAGTTTTCGAGGGTAAAGTATTCAACCCAAATTTATTGATTCGACACAAGGGGAGCCAAAGAATACTCTCAAGTATTAGCAGCTGAGTTGTCAATTCAACCACACCTGGAAACTTAATATCTGCAGCAAAGTGTTTAGTAGCAAAGTAATATGATAGTAGTGGTAACGGTAACAAAGGGTAACAGTAGTAAAAGCAATGTTTTTGGTATTTTGTAGTGATGATAGCAATAGCAACGGGAAAGTAAATAAGCGAAGAACAATATATGGAAAGCTCGTAGGCAATGGATCGATGATGCAGAATTATGCCGGATGCGGTTCATCATGTAACAGTCATAACCTAGGGTGACACAGAACTAGCTCCAGTTCATTGATGTAATGTAGGCATGTATTTCGAATATAGTCATACGTGCTTATGGAAAAGAACTTGCATGACATCTTTTGTCCTACCCTCCCGTGGCAGCGGGGTCCTTACGGAAACTAAGGGATATTAAGGCCTCCTTCTAATAGAGTACCGGAACAAAGCATTAACACATAGTGAATACATGGACTCCTCAAACTACGGTCATCACCGGTAAGTATCCCGATTATTGTCACTTCGGGGTTAACGGATCATAACACATAATAGGTGACTATAGACGTGCAAGATAGGATCAAGAACACTCATATATTGATGAAAACATAATAGGTTCAGATTTGAAAACATGGCACTCGGGCCCTAGTGACAAGCATTAAGCATAGCAAAGTCATAGCAACATCAATCTCAGAACATAGTGGACACTAGGGATCAAACCCTAACAAAACTAACTCGATTACATGATAGATATCATCCAACCCATCACCGTCCAGCAAGCCTATGATGGAATTACTCACGCACGGCGGTGAGCACCATGAAATTGGTGATGGAGGTGTTGGGTAACGTAGCAGAAATTCAAAATTTTCCTACGTGTCACCAAGATCAATCTATGGAGTCATCTAGCAACGAGGGAGGAGTGGATCTACATACCCTTGTAGATCGCGCGCGGAAGCGTTCAAGAGAACGGGGTTGATGGAGTCGTACTCGTCGTGATCCAAATCACCGATGATCCTAGCGCCGAACGGACGGCACCTCCGCGTTCAACACACGTACGGAGCAGCGACGTCTCCTCCTTCTTGATCCAGCAAGGGGGAAGGAGAGGTTGATGGAGATCCAGCAGCACGATGGCGTGGTGGTGGAAGTAGCGGGATTCCAACAGGGCTTCGCCAAGCGCTGAGGGAGGAGGAAGGTGTGTCATGGGAGGGAGAGGGAGGCGCCAAGGCTTAGGTATGGCTGCCCTCCCTCCCCCCCCCCCCACTATATATAGGGCCAAGGGAGAGGGGGAGGGCGCAGCCTTGCCCCTTCCTCCAAGGAAGGGTGCGGCCAAGGGGGGGAGGAGTCCATCCTCCCCAAGGCACCTCGGAGGTGCCTTCCCCTTTTAAGACTCTCCCCTCCTCTTGTCCCTTTGGCGCATGGGCCTCTAGGGGCTGGTGCCCTTGGCCCATGTAGGCCAAGGCGCACCCCCTACAGCCCATGTGGCCCCCGGGTCAGGTGGCCCCACCCGGTGGACCCCCGGGACCGTTCCGGTGGTCCCGGTACAATACCGATGACCCCGAAACTTGTCCCGATGCCCGAAATAGCACTTCCTATATATAATTCTTTACCTCCGGACAATTCTGGAACTCCTCTGACGTCCGGGATCTCATCCGGGACTCCAAACAACTTTCGGGTTACTGCATACTAATATCTCTATAACCCTAGCATCACCGAACCTTAAGTGTGTAGACCCTATGGGTTCGGGAGACATGCAGACATGACCGAGACGACTCTCCGGTCAATAACCAACGGCGGGATCTGGATACCCATGTTGGCTCCCACATGTTCCACGATGATCTCATCGGATGAACCACGATGTCAAGGACTTAATCAATCCCGTATACAATTCCCTTTGTCTAGCGGTACGATACTTGCCCGAGATTCGATCGTCGGTATCTCGATACCTTGTCCAATCTCGTTACCGGCAAGTCTCTTTACTCGTTCCGTAACACATCATCCCGTGATCAACTCCTTGATCACATTGTGCACATTATGATGATGTCCTACTGAGTGGGCCCAGAGATACCTCTCCGTCACACGGAGTGACAAATCCCAGTCTCGATTCGTGCCAACCCAACAGACACTTTCGGAGATACCTGTAGTGTACCTTTATAGCCACCCAGTTATGTTGTGACGTTTAGCACAACCAAAGCACTTCTACGGTATCCGGGAGTTGCACAATCTCATGGTCTAAGGAAATGATACTTGACATTAGAAAAGCTTTAGCATACGAACTACATGATCTTTGTGCTAGGCTTAGGATTGGGTCTTGTCCATCACATCATTCTCCTAATGATGTGATCCCGTTATCAACGACATCCAATGTCCATGGTCTGGAAACCGTGACCATCTATTGATCAACGAGCTAGTCAACTAGAGGCTTACTAGGGACATGGTGTTGTCTATGTATCCACACATGTATCTGAGTTTCCTATCAATACAATTCTAGCATGGATAATAAACGATTATCATGAACAAGGAAATATAATAATAACTAATTTATTATTGCCTCTAGGGCATATTTCCAACAGTCTCCCACTTGCACTAGAGTCAATAATCCAGTTCACATCGATATGTGATTAACACTCAAGGTCAGATCCCCATGTGACTAACACCCAAAGAGTTTACTAGAGTCAATAATCTAGTTCACATTACCATGTGATTAACACTCGATGAGTTCTGGGTTTGATCATGTTATGCTTGTGAGAGATGTTATAGTCAACGGGTCTGAATCTTTCAGATCCGTATGTACTTTGCAAATCTCTATGTCATCTTGTAGATGCAACTACTATGCCACATTTGGAGCTATTCCAAATAACTATTCTACTATACGAATCCAGTTTACTACTCAGAATAATCTGGATTAGTGTCAAAGTTTGCATCGGCGTAACCCTTTACGACGAACTCTTTTACCACCTCCATAATCGAGAAAATTCCTTAGTCTACTAGTTACTAAGGATAACTTTGACCGCTGTCTTGTGATCCATTCTTGGATCACTCTTGTACCCCTTGACTGACTCATGGCAAGGCACATTTCAGGTGCGGTACACAACATAGCATACTGTAGGGCCTATGTCTTAAGCATAGGGGACGACCTTCGTCCTTTCTCTCTATTCTGCCGTGGTCAAGCTTTAAGTCTTAACTTCATATCTTACAACTCAGGCAAGAACTCCTTCTTTGACTGATCCATCTTGAACACCTTCAAGATCATGTCAAGGTATGTGCTCATTTGAAAGTACCATTAAGCATTTTGATCTTTCCTTATATATCTTGATGCTCAACGTTCAAGTAGCTCAATCCAGGCTTTCCATTGAAAAACACTTTTCAAATAACCCTATATGCTTTCCAGAAATTCTACATCATTTCTGATCAACAACATATATTCATCAGAAATTCTATAGGCTCCCACTCACTTCTTTGGAAATACAAGTTTCTCATAAACTTTGTATAAACCCAAAATCTTTGATCATCTCATCAAAGCATACATTTCAACTCCGAGATGCTTACTCCAGTCCTTAGAAGGATTGCTGGAGCTTTGCATACTTATTAGCATCTTTCAGGATTGACAAAACCTTCCGGTTGTATCACATACAACCTTTCCTCAAGAAAATCATCGAGGAAACAATGTTTTGACATCCTATCTGCAAGATTTCATAAATAATGCAGTAATCGCTAATATAATTCCAACAGACTCTTAGCATCACTACGAGTGAGAAAGTCTCATCATAGTCAACTCCTTGAACTTGTCGGAAAAAATGTTAACGACAAGTCGAGCTTTCTTAATGGTGATACTTACCATCATTGTCCGTCTTCCTTTTAAAATCCATCTATACTCAATAGCCTTACGACCATCGAGCCGTTCTGCCAAAGTCTACACTTTGTTTTCATACATGGATCCTCTCTCGGATTTTATGGCCTCGGGCCATTTATCGGAATCCGGGCCCACCATCGCTTCTCCATGGCTCGTAGGTTCATTGTTGTCTAGCAACATGACTTCCAAGACAGGATCACGTACCACTCTGAAGTAGTACTCATCCTTGTCATCCTACGAGGTTTGGTAGTGACTTGATCTGAAGTTTCATGATCACTATCATAAGCTTCCACTTCAGTTGGTGCAGGTGCCACAGGAACAACTTCCTGTGCCCTGCTACACACTAGTTGAAGTGAAGGTTCAATAACCTCATCAAGTCTCCACCATCCTCCCACTCAATTCTTTCGAGAGAATCATTTCCTCGAGAAAGTACCCGATTCTAGAAACAATCCCTTATTGCTTTCGGATCTGAGACAGGAGGTATACCCAACTATTTTGGGTGTCCTATGAAGATGCATTTATCCGCTTTGGGTTCGAGCTTATCAGCCTGAAACTTTTTCACATAAGCGTCGCAGCCCCAAACCTTTAAGAAATGACAGCTTAGGTTTCTCTAAACCATGGTGTCATCTCATCAGAATTTCGTGGTGCCCTATTTAAAGTGAATGTGGTTGTCTTTAATGCCTAACCCATAAACTATTGTGGTAATTCGATAAGAGACATCATGGTATGCATCATACCCAATAGGGTGCAGCTATGATGTTCGGACACACCATCACACTATGGTGTTCCAGGCTGTATTAGTTGTGAAACAATTTCCACAATGTCTTAATTCTATGCCAAACTCGTAATTCAGATATTCATCTCTATGATCATATCATAGATCTTTTATCCTCTTGTCACGATGATCTTTCAACTTCACCCTGAAATTACTTGAACCTTTCAATAATTCAGACTCGTGATTCATCAAGTAAATATACTCAACGTCTACTCAAATCATCTGTGAAGTAAGAACATAACGATATCCACTACATGCCTCAGCACTCATTGGATTGCACACATCAAAATGTATTACTTCCAACAAGTTGCTTTCTAGTTCCATTTTACTGAAAACGAGGCTTTCAGTCATCTTGCCCATGTGGTATGATTTGCATGTCTCAAGTGATTCAAAATCAAGTGAGTCCAAATGGTCCATTTGCATGGAGTTTCTTCATGCATATACACCAATAGACATGGTTCGCATGTCTCAAACTTTTCAAAACGAGTGAGCCCAAAGATCCATCAACATGGAGCTTCTTCATGCGTTTTATACCGATATGACTTATGTGGCAGTGCCACAAGTAGGTGGTACTATCATTACTATCTTATATCTTTTGGCATGAACATGTGTATCACCATGATCGAGATTCAATAAACCATTCATTTTAGGTGCAAGACCATTGAAGGTATTATTCAAATAAACAGAGTAACCATTATTCTCCTTAAATGAATAACCGTATTGCGATAGACATAATCCAATCATGTCTATGCTCAACGCAAACACCAATCTTGATGCTAGAGGGAGCATGCGATATTTGATCAACCTTAGTAATACTTCCAACACATATCGTCATCTCACCTTTTAGCCAGCCTCCGTTTATTCCGTAGCTTTTATTTCGAGTTACTAACACTTAGCAACCGAACCGGTATCTAATACCCTGGTGCTACTAGGAGTACTAGTAAAGTACACATCAACACAATGTATATCCAATATACTTCTATCGACCTTGCCAGCCTTCTCATCTACCAAGTATCTAGGGTAATACTGCTCCAGTGGCTGTTCCCCTTATTACAGAAGCACTTAGTCTCGGGTTTGGGTTCAACCTTGGGTTTCTTCACTAGAGCAGCAGCTGATTTGCCGTTTCATGAAGCATCCCTTTTTGCCCTCGCCCTTCTTGAAACTAGTGGTTTCACCAACCATCAACAATTGATGCTCCTTCTTGATCTCTACTTTTGTGGTGTCAAACATCGCGAATATCTCAAGGATCATCATATATGTCCCTGATATATTATAGTTCATCACGAAGCTCAAGCAGCTTGGTGGTAATGACTTCGGAGAACCATCACTATTTCATCTGGAAGATCAACTCCCACTCGATTCAAGCGATTGTTGTACTCAGACAATCTGAGCACATGCTCAACGATTGAGCTTTTCTCCCTTAGTTTGCAGGCTAAGAAAAATCGTCGGAGGTCTTATACCTCTTGACGTGGGCACGAGCCTGAAATCCCAATTTCAGCCCTCGAAACATCTCATATGTTTTGCGACGTTTCAAAAACGTCTTCGGTGCCTCAATTCTAAACCGTTTAACTGAACTATCACGTAGTTATCAAAATGTGTATGTCAGATGTTCGCAACATCCACAGACGACGTTCGAGGTTCAGCACACTGAGCGGTGCATTAAGGACATAAGTCTTCTATGAAGCAATGAGGACAATCCTCAGTTTACGGACCTAGTCCGCATAATTGCTACTATCGACTTTCAACTAAATTTTCTCTAGGAACATATCTAAATAGTAGAACAGAAGCGCGAGCTACGACATAATTTGTGAAGACCTTTTGACTATGTTCAGGATAATTAAGTTCATCTTATGAACTCCCACTCAGATAGACATCCCTCTAGTCATCTAAGTGATTACATGATCCGAGTCAACTAGGCCGTGTCCGATCATCACGTGAGACGGACTAGTCAACATCGGTGAACATCTTCATGTTGATCATATCTACCATACGACTCGTGCTCGACCTTTCGGTCTTCTGTGTTCCGAGGCCATGTCTGTACACATGCTAGGCTCGTCAAGTCAACCTAAGTGTTTTGCGTGTGTAAATCTATCTTACACCCGTTGTATGTGAATGTTAGAATCTATCACACCCGATCATCACGTGGTGCTTCGAAACAACGAACTGTCGCAACGGTGCACAGTTAGGGGGAACACTTTCTTGAAATTTTAATGAGGGATCATCTTATTTACTACCGTCGTTCTAAGAAAACAAGATGCAAAAACATGATAAACATCACATGCAATCAAATAGTGACATGATATGGCCAATATCATATTGCTCCTTTTGTTCTCCATCTTTGGGGCTCCATGATCATTATCGTCACCGGCATGACACCATGATCTCCATCATCATGATCTCCATCATCGTGTCTTCTTGAAGTTGTCACGTCATCTATTACTTCTACTACTATGGCTAACGCTTTAGCAATAAAGTAAAGTAATTACATGACGTTTATGTTGACACGCAGGTCATAAATAAATTAAGACAACTCCTATGGCTCCTGCCGGTTGTCATACTCATTGACATGCAAGTCGTGATTCCTATTACAAGAACATGATCAATCTCATACACCACATATATTATTCATCACATCCTTTTGGCCATATCACATCACATAGCATACCCTGCAAAAACAAGTTAGACGTCCTCTAATTGTTGTTTGCATGTTTTACGTGGCTGCTATGGGTTTCTAGCAAGAACCTTTCTTACCTACGCAAAGACCACAACGTGATATGCCAATTTCTATTTACCCTTCATAAGGACCCTTTTCATCGAATCCGATCCGACTAAAGTGGGAGAGACAGACACCCGCTAGCCACCTTATGCAACTAGTGCATGTCAGTCGGTGGAACCAGTCTCACGTAAGAGTACGTGTAAGGTCGGTCCGGGCCGCTTCATCCCACAATGCCGCCGAATCAAGATTGGACTAGTAACGGTAAGCATATTGAACAAAATTAACGCCCACAACTACTTTGTGTTCTACTCGTGCATAGAAACTACGCATAGACCGAGCTCATGATGCCACTGTTGGGTAACGTAGCAGAAATTCAAAATTTTCCTACGTGTCACCAAGATCAATCTATGGAGTCATCTAGCAACGAGGGAGGAGTGGATCTACATACCCTTGTAGATCGCGCGTGGAAGCATTCAAGAGAACGGGGTTGATGGAGTTGTACTCGTCGTGATCCAAATCACCGATGATCCTAGCGCCGAACGGACGGCACCTCCGTGTTCAACACACGTACGGAGCAGCGACATCTCCTCCTTCTTGATCCAGCAAGGGGGAAGGAGAGGTTGATGGAGATCCAGCAGCATGACGGCGTGGTGGTGGAAGTAGCGAGATTCCAACAGGGCTTCGCCAAGCGCTACGGGAGGAGGAAGGTGTGTCATGGGAGGGAGAGGGAGGCGCCAGGGCTTAGGTATGGTTGCCCTCCCTCCCCCCACTATATATAGGGCCAAGGGAGAGGGAGAGGGCGCAGCCTTGCCCCTTCCTCCAAGGAAGGGTGCGGCCAAGGGGGGGAGGAGTCCATCCTCCCCAAGGCACCTCGGAGGTGCCTTCCCCTTTTAGGACTCTCCCCTCCTCTTGTCCCTTTGGCGCATGGGCCTATAGGGGCTGGTGCCCTTGGCCCATGTAGGCCAAGGCGCACCCCCTACAGCCCATGTGGCCCCCGGGGCAGGTGGCCCCACCCGGTGGACCCCCGGGACCCTTCCGGTGGTCCCGGTACAATACTGATGACCCTGAAACTTGTCCCGATGCCCGAAATAGCACTTCCTATATATAATTCTTTACCTCCGGACCATTCCGGAACTCCTCGTGATGTTCGGGATCTCATCCGGGACTCCGAACAACTTTCGGGTTACCGCATACTAATATCTCTATAACCCTAGCGTCACCGAACCTTAAGTGTGTAGACCCTACGGGTTCGGGAGACATGCAGACATGACCGAGACGACTCTCTGGTCAATAACCAACAGCGGGATCTGGATACCCATGTTGGCTCCCACATGTTCCACGATGATCTCATCGGATGAACCACGATGTCAAGGACTTAATCAATCCCGTATACAATTCCCTTTGTCTAGCGGTACGATACTTGCCCGAGATTCGATCGTCGGTATCCCGATACCTTGTTCAATCTCGTTACCGGCAAGTCTCTTTACTCATTCCGTAACACATCATCCCGTGATCAACTCCTTGATCACATTGTGCACATTATGATGATGTCCTACCAAGTGGGCCCAGAGATACCTCTCCGTCACACAGAGTGACAAATCCCAGTCTCGATTCATGCCAACCCAACAGACACTTTCGGAGATACCTGTAGTGTACCTTTATAGCCACCCAGTTACGTTGTGACATTTGGCACACCCAAAGCACTTCTACGGTATCTGGGAGTTGCACAATCTCATGGTCTAAGGAAATGATACTTGACATTAGAAAAGCTTTAGCATACGAACTACATGATCTTTGTGCTAGGCTTAGGATTGGGTCTTGTCCATCACATCATTCTCCTAATGATGTGATCCCGTTATCAACGACATCCAATGTCCATGGTCAGGAAACCGTGACCATTTATTGATCAACGAGCTAGTCAACTAGAGGCTTACTAGGGACATGGTGTTGTCTATGTATCCACACATGTATCTGAGTTTCCTATCAATACAATTCTAGCATGGATAATAAACGATTATCATGAACAAGGAAATATAATAATAACTAATTTATTATTGCCTCTAGGGCATATTTCCAATAGGAGGATGGTTGATGATGATGATGATGGCGACGAATTCCCCTCACCGGAGCGCCGAACGGACTCCAGATCAGCCATCCCGAGAGGTTTTAGGGCTTGGCGGCGGCTCCGTATCGTAAAATGTGATGATTTCTTCTCTCTGATTTTTTTCTCATCGAAACTCAATATATGGAGGTGGAGTTGGAGTCGGAGACGCAACAGGGGGCCCACGAGGTAGGGGGCGCGCCTTAGGGGGCAGGCGTGCCCCCACCCTCGTGGCAAGGTGGTGGGCCCCCTGGCCTTCATCTTTTGCAGGTATTTTTCTTATTTTGTGAAAAGTGGCTCCGTGAAGTTTCAAGTCATTCCGAGAATGTTTGTTTCTGCACATAAATAACACCATGGTAATTCTGCTGAAAACAGCGTCAGTCCGGGTTAGTTCCATTCAAATCATGCAAGTTAGAGTCCAAAACAAGGGCAAAAGTGTTTGGAAAAGTAGATACGTTGGAGACGTATCAGGGACATATGTGGATATGAGAAAGTAGTTGAGGGTTTTTGGAGCATATCACTAAGCATTTTGAGCAAGTAACTCATTAAGCAACACCTCACCCCCTTTTAATAGTATTGGCTTTTCCTATGGACTCAATGTGATCTTGGATCACTAAAAGTAAAATGTAGAGTCTTGTGCTTTGAGCTTGAGCCAATCTTTTGTCCTTAGCATTTTGAGGGGTCCACTTTCTAATCCATGCCATGCCAATCATTGAGCTTTCCTGAAATATTTATATTGAAATAGCATTAGCTCAATGAGCTATATGTTGTTAGGAATTACCAAAACCACTCAGGGATAGTTGCACTTTCAATCTCCCCATTTTTGGTAATTGATGACAACATATAGATCAAAGCTTCGACAAATGATCATAAGATTGAAAAACATCGTCGCTTTGAGAAATAGGTGATAAGCAAGAGCTCCCCCTAAATTTTTGCATTATTTAAGATTTGCTTTTGAATGCAAATGCACAATCGATTAGGATCATGGGTTACTCTTCCATGTAACATACATCTTGGTGGAGCACTCAAAATGATAGAAATTAAAAGCATGCTCTCATCACCAAGCAAGTGAATGATCATATATGAGATATAAAAGATAGTATCATCCAACCAAACATTAAGGTAGCAAATGATCAACCACATGATCAAATAGGTATCTCACACAATGACATAAAGTTCAACCAAAAGCAAGAGAAATAAAAAACAAGACTCTCTCGAAGCCTATGATCTATACATATTTCTCCCCCTTTGGTAACAAGTTACCAAAAAGTTTGAAAATGCATAGTGCTATGCGTCTCTCAGGATCGTTCTTCGGGAGGTGGTGTAGAGAGAACTCCAAGGACGAAGGCATCTGTTGATGTAGTTGGAGCTGGTGGAGTGGGTGCTGGAGGTGGCATTGGAGCTGTAGCTGCTGGTGCTGACAATGTAGCTCTAGCATCTGAAACTGACACTACAACAGACCTCGGACCTCGTGGCACACGCTAAAAGGCATCATTAGTTGCATTCCCTCTCCTCTATTCTGCTTCCTCCTGAAGCTGATCAACTGCAGTCTGAATCTCAGTTACCTTTAGGTCAAGATCATAAAATTTTGTCTCAACAATCCTCTCCAGGCTCTCCTGATTTTGAGTCAGGGTGGCCAAGCCCTTCTCAATCCTCAGTGTAGCTTGAATCAGATAGCCCAATTGATCTTTTTTTGACTTGAGGAACACCTGAGATGCTTCTTCTGCACTTGGCATCCTTGCAGCTTTCTCTGCCTTAGCTTTGGCTCTCTTCTCTTGTGCTTGAGCTGATGATGGTTCCTCCTCATTCATCACTACTGTGTTGTCTTCAAATTTAGGATATAAATGTTGGGTAATGTAGTAATTTCAAAAAAATTCCTACGGACATGCAAGATCATGGTGATGCATAGCAACGAGGAGAGGGGAGAGTGTGATCTACGTACCCTTGTAGATCGACAACGGAAGCGTTAGCACAACGTGGTTGATGTAGTCGTACGTCTTCACAGCCCGACCAATCAAGCACCGAAACTACGGCACCTCCGAGTTCTAGCACACGTTCAGCTCGATGACGATCCCCAGACTCCGATCCAGCAAAGTGTCGGGGAAGAGTTTCGTTAGCACGACAGCTTGGTGACGATCTTGATGTACTACTGTCGCAGGGCTTCGCCTAAGCACCGCTACAATATTATCGAGGACTATGGTGGAAGGGGGCACCGCACACGGCTAAGAATATGATCACGTGGATCAACTTATCTCTAGGGGTGCTCCCTACCTCCGTATATAAAGGTTCAAAGGGGGGGGTGCGGCCAGCCAGGAGAGGGCGCGCCAGGAGGAGTCCTACTCCCTCTGGGAGTAGGATTCCCCCCCCCTTTCCTAGTTGGAATAGGATTCAGGAGGGGGGAAAGAGGAGAGAGAGAAGGAAGGGGGGCGCCGGCCCCCTCTCCTTGTCCTATTCGGACTAGGGGGGAGGGGCGCGCGGCCCAGCCCTGGCCACCTCTCCTCTCTTCCACTAAAGCCCACTAAGGCCCATATACCTCCCGGTGGGGTTCCGGTAACCTCCCGGTACTCCGGTAAAATCCCGATTTCACCCGGAACACTTCCGATATCCAAATATAGGCTTCCAATATATCAATCTTTATGTATCGACCATTTCGAGACTCCTCGTCACGTCCGTGATCACATCCGGGACTCCGAACAAACTTCGGTACATCAAAATGCATAAACTCATAATATAACTGTCATCGAAACCTTAAGCGTGCGGACCCTACGGGTTCGAGAACAATGTAGACATGACTGAGACACATCTCCGGTCAATAACCAATAGCGGAACCTGGATGCTCATATTGGCTCCTACATATTCTACGAAGATCTTTTATCGGTCAGACCGCATAACAACATACGTTGTTCCCTTTGTCATCAGTATGTTACTTGCCCGAGATTCGATCGTCGGTATCTCAATACCTAGTTCAATCTCGTTACCGGCAAGTCTCTTTACTCGTTCCGTAATACATCATCTCACAACTAACTCATTAGTTGCAATGCTTGCAAGGCTTATG
This sequence comes from Triticum aestivum, assembly GCF_018294505.1. NCBI lineage: Eukaryota > Viridiplantae > Streptophyta > Magnoliopsida > Poales > Poaceae > Triticum > Triticum aestivum. The sequence goes on along the minus strand of NC_057800.1, from coordinate 107,073,200 downwards.
TGATGTGCATTACCGAGAGGGCCCAGAGATACCTCTCCGACAATCGGAGTGACAAATCCTAATCTCGAAATACGCCAACCCAACATGTACCTTTGGAGACACCTGTAGAGCACCTTTATAATCACCCAGTTACGTTGTGACGTTTGGTAGCACACAAAGTGTTCCTCCGGCAAATGGGAGTTGCATAATCTCATAGTCATAGGAACATGTATAAGTCATGAAGAAAGCAATAGCAACATACTAAACGATCGGGTGCTAAGCTAATGGAATGGGTCATGTCAATCAGATCATTCACCTAATGATGTGATCCCGTTAATCAAATAACAACTCTTTGTCCATGGTTAGGAAACATAACCATCTTTGATTAACGAGCTAATCTAGTAGAGGCATACTAGTGACACTCTGTTTGTCTATGTATTCACACATGTATTATGTTTCCGGTTAATACAATTATAGCATGAATAATAAACATTTATCATGATATATAAGGAAATAAATAATAACTTTATTATTGCCTCTAGGGCATATTTCCTTCAGTCTCCCACTTGCACTAGAGTCAATAATCTAGTTCACATTGCCATGTGATTCAACACTAATAGTTCATATCACCATGTGATTAACACCTATAGTTCACATTGTCATGTGAGCTATACCCAAAGGGTTTACTAGAGTCAGTAATCTAGTTCACATCGTTTATGTGATTAACACCCAAAGAGTACTAATGTGTGATCATGTTTTGCTTGTGAGATAATTTTAGTCAACGGGTCTGTCACATACAAATCCGTAAGTATTTTGCGAATTCTATGTCTACAATGCTCTGCACGGAGCTACTCTAGCTAATTGCTCCCACTTTCAATATGTATCTAGATCGAGACTTAGAGTCATCCAGATCTGTATCAAAACTTGCATCGACGTAACTTTTTACGACGAACCTTTTTGTCACCTCCATAATTGAGAAATATTTCCTTATTCCACTAAGGATAATTTTGACCGCTGTCCAGTGATGTACTCTTAGATCACTATTGTACTCCCTTGCTTAACACAGTGTAGGGTATACAATAGATCTGGTACACAGCATGGCATACTTTATAGAATCTATGGCTGAGGCATAGGGAATGACTTTCATTCTCTTTCTATCTTCTGCCGTGGTCGGGCTTTGAGTCTTACTCAATTTCACACCTTGTAACACAGCCAAGAACTCTTTCTTTGACTGTTCCATTTTGAACTACTTCAAAATCTTGTCAAGGTATGTACTCATTGAAAAAACTTATCAAGCGTCTTGATCTATCTCTATAGATCTTGATGCTCAATATGTAAGCAGCTTCACCGAGGCCTTTCTTTGAAAAAATCCTTTCAAACACTCCTTTATGCTTTGCAGAATAATTCTACATTATTTTCGATCAACAATATGTCATACACATATACTTATCAGAAATGATGTAGTGCTCCCACTCACTTTCTTGTAAATACAGGCTTCACCACAAGTCTGTATAAAACTATATGCTTTGATCAACTTATCAAAGCGTATATTCCAACTCCGAGATGCTTGCACCAGTCCATAGATGGATCGCTGGAGCTTGCATATTTTGTTTAGCACCTTTAGGATTGACAAAACCTTCTGGTTGCATCATATACAACACTTCTTTAAATCCATTAAGGAATGTAGTTTTGTTTATCCATTTGCCAGATTTCATTAAAATGCGGCAATAGCTAACATGATTTGGACAGACTTAAGCATCGCTACGAGTGAGAAAATTTCATCATAGTCAACACCTTGAACTTTGTCAAAAACCTTTTTCGACAAGTCTAGCTTTGTAGATAGTAACACTACTATCAGCGTCCGTCTTCCTCTTGAAGATCCATTTATTTTCTATGGCTTGCCGATCATCGGGCAAATCCATCAAAGTCCATACTTTGCTCTCATACATGGATCATATCTTAGATTTCATGGCCTCAAACCATTTCGAGGAATCTGGGCTCATCATCGCTTCCTCATAGTTCGCAAGTTCGTCATGGTCTAGTAACATGACTTCCAGAACAGGATTACCGTACCACTCTGGTGCGGATCTCACTCTGGTTTACCTACGAGATTCGGTAGTGACTTGATCTGAAGTTACATGATCATCATCATTAGCTTCCTTACTAATTGGTGTAGTAGTCACAAGAACAGATTTCTGTGATGAACTACTTTCCAATAAGGGAGCAGGTACAGTTACCTCATCAAGTTCTACTTTCCTCCCAGTCACTTCTTTCGAGAGAAATTCCTTCTCTAGAAAGGATCCATTCAAAGCAACGAATATCTTGCCTTCGGATCTGTGATAGAAGGTGTACCCAACATTTTCTTTTTGGGTATCCTATGAAGACGCACTTCTCCGATTTGGGTTTGAGCTTATCAGGTTGAAACTTTTTCACATAAGCATTGCAACCTCAAACTTTAAGAAACGACAGCTTAGGTTTCTTGCCAAACCATAGTTCATATGGTGTCGTTTCAACGGATTTAGATGGTGCCCTATTTAACATGAATGCAGATGTCTCTAATGCATAATCCCAAAACGATAGTGGTAGATTGGTAAGAGACATCATAGTTCGCACCATATCTAATAAAGTACGGTTATGACGTTCGGACACACCATTATGCTGTGGTGTTCCAGGTGGCGTGAGTAGTGAAACTATTTCACATTGTTTTTAACTGAAGGCCAAACTCGTAACTCAAATATTTTACTTCTGCGATCATATCATAGAAACTTTTTATTTTTGTTACGATGATTCTCCACTTCACTCTGAAATTCTTTGGACTTTTCAAATATTTCAGACTTGTGTTTCATCAAGTAGATATACCCATATCTGCTCAAATCATTTGTGAAGGTCAGAAAATAACGATACCCGCCGTGAGCCTCAACACTCATCGGATCACATACATCAGTATGTATTATTTCCAATAAGTCAGTTGCTCGCTCCATTGTTCCAGAGAACGGAGTCTTAGTTATCTTGCCCATAAGGCATGGTTCGCAAGCATCAAGTGATTCATAATCAAGTGATTCCAAAAGCCCATCAGCATGGAGTTTCTTCATGCGCTTTACACCAATATGACCTAACCGGCAGTGCCACAAATAAGTTGCACTATCATTATTAACTTTGCATCTTTTGGTTTCAATATTATGATTATGTGTATCACTACGATCGAGATCCAATGAACTATTTTCATTGGGTGTGTAACCATATAAGGTTTTATTCATGTAAACAGAATAACAATTTATTCTCTTACTTAAATGAATAACCGTATTACAATAAACATGATCAAATCATATTCATGCTCAACGCAAACACCAAATAACACTTATTTAGGTTCAACACTAATCCCGAAATTATAGGGAGTGTGCGATCATGATCATATCAATCTTGGAACTACTTCCAACACACATCGTCACTTCACCCTTAACTAGTTTCTGTTCATTCTGCAACTCTCGTTTCGAGTTACTACTCTTAGCAACTGAACCAGTATCAAATACCGAGGGGTTGCTATGAACACTAGTAAAATACACATTAATAATCTGTATATCAAATATACCTTTGTTCACTTTGCCATCCTTCTTATCCGCCAAATACTTGGGGCAGTTCTGCTTCCAGTGACCAGTCCCTTTGCAGTAGAAGCACTTAGTCTCAGGCTTAGGACTAGACTTGGGCTTCTTCACTTGAGCAGCAACTTGCTTGTTGTTATTCTTGAAGTTCCCCTTCTTCCCTTTGCCCTTTTATTGAAACTAGTGGTCTTGTCTACCATCAACACTTGATGCTCTTTCTTGATTTCTACCTTCATCGATTTCATCATCATGAAAAGCTCGGGAGTCGTTTTCGTCATCCCTTGCATACTATAGTTCATCACAAAGTTCTACTAACTTGGTGATGGTGACTAGAGAATTCTGTCAATCACTATCTTATCTGGAAGATTAACTCCCACTTGATTCAAGCGATTGTAGTACCCAGACAATCTGAGCACATGCTCACTAGTTGAGCGATTCTCCTCCATCTGTTGGCTATAGAACTTGTTGGAGACTTCATATCTCTCAACTCGGGTATTTGCTTGAAATATTAACTTCAACTCCTGGAACATCTCATATGGTCCATGATGTTCAAAACGTCTTTTGAAGTCCCGATTCTAAGTCATTAAGCATTGTGCACTAAACTATTTAGTAGTCATCATATTGAGCTAGCCAAACATTCATAACCTCTGCATCTGCTCCTGCAATAGGTCTGTCACCTAGCGGTGCATCAAGGACATAATTCTTCTTTGCAGCAATGAGGATAAACCTTAGATCACAGATCCAATCCGCATCATTGCTACTAACATCTTTCAACACAATTTTCTCTAGGAACATATAAAAATAAACACAGGGAAACAACAACGCGAGCTATTGATCTACAACATGATTTGCAAAATACTACCAGGACTAAGTTCATGATAAATTTAAGTTCAATTAATCATATTACTTAAGAACTCCCATTTAGATAGACATCCCTCTAATCCTCTAAGTGATCACATGCTCCAAATCAACTAAACCATGTCCGATCATCACATGAGATGGAGTAGTTTCATTGGTGAACATCACTATGTTGATCATATCTACTATATGATCCACGCTCGACCTTTCGGTCTCTGTGTTCCGAGGCCATATCTGTATATGCTTGGCACGTCAATTATAACCTGAGTATTCCGCGTGTGCAACTGTTTTGCACCCGTTGTATTTGAACGTAGAGCCTATCACACCCGATCATCACGTGGTGTCTCTGCATGAAGAACTTTCGCAACGGTGCATACTCAGGGAGAACACTTCTTGATAATTAGTGAGAGATCATCTTAAAATGCTACCGTCAATCAAAGCAAGATAAGATGCATAAAAGATAAACATCACATGCAATCAATATAAGTGATATGATATGGCCATCATCATGTTGTGCTTGTGATCTCCATCTTCGAAGCACCGTCGTGATCACCATCGTCACTGGCGCGACACCTTGATCTCCATCGTAGCATTGTTGTCGTCTCGCCAATCTTATGCTTCCACGACTATCGCTACCGCTTAGTGATAAAGTAAAGCATTACAGCGCAATTGCATTGCATACAATAAAGCGACAACCATATGGCTCCTGCCAGTTGCCGATAACTCGGTTACAAAACATGATCATCTCATACAATAAAATTTAGCATCATGTCTTGACCATATCACATCACAACATGCCCTGCAAAAACAAGTTAGACGTCCTCTACTTTGTTGTTGCAAGTTTTACGTGGCTGCTACGGGCTTAAGCAAGAACCAATCTTACCTACGCATCAAAACCACAACGATAGTTTGTCAAGTTGGTGCTGTTTTAACCTTCGCAAGGACCGGGCGTAGCCACACTTGGTTCAACTAAAGTTGGAGAAACTGTCACCCACTAGCCACCTTTGTGCAAAGCACGTCGGGAGAACCGGTCTCGCGTAAGCGTACGCGTAATGTCGGTCTGGGCTGCTTCGTCCAACAATACCGCCGAACCAAAGTATGACATGCCGGTAAGCAGTATGACTTATATCGCCCACAACTCACTTGTGTTCTACTCGTGCATATAACATCAACATATAAAACCTAGGCTCGGATGCCACTGTTGGGTAACGTAGTAATTTCAAAAATAATCCTACGGACACGCAAGATCATGGTGATGCATAGCAATGAGGAGAGGGGAGAGTGTGATCTACGCACCCTTGTAGATCGACAACGGAAGCGTTAGCACAACGTGGTTGATGTAGTCGTACGTCTTCACGGCCCGACCGATCAAGCACCGAAACTACGGCACCTCCGAGTTCTAGCACACGTTCAGCTCGATGACGATCCCCGGACTCCGATCCAGCAAAGTGTTGGGGAAGAGTTCCGTCAGCACAACGGCGTGGTGACGATCTTGATGTACTACTGTCGCAGGGCTTCGCCTAAGCACCGCTACAATATTATCGAGGACTATGGTGGAAGGGGCACCGCACACGGCTAAGAATATGATCACGTGGATCAACTTGTCTCTAGGGGTGCTCCATGCCTCTGTATATAAATGTTCAAAGGGGGGGTGCGGCCGGCCAGGAGAGGGCGCGCCAGGAGGAGTCCTACTCCCTCTGGGAGTAGGATTCCCCCCCTTTCCTAGTTAGGATTCGGGAGGGGGGAAAGAGGAGAGAGAGAAGGAAGGGGGGCGCCGGCCCCCTCTCCTTGTCCTATTCAGACTAGGGGGAAGGGGCGCGCGGCCCAGCCCTAGCCACCTCTCCTCTCTTCCACTAAAGCCCACTAAGGCCCATATACCTCTCGGGGGGTTTCCGGTAACCTCCCGGTACTCCGGTAAAATCCCGATTTCACCCGGAACACTTCCGATATCCAAATATAGGCTTCCAATATATCAATCTTTATGTCTCGACCATTTTGAGACTCCTCGTCACGTTAGTGATCACATCCGGGACTCCGAACAAACTTCGGTACATCAAAATGCATAAACTCATAACATGGCTGTCATCGAAACCTTAAGCGTGCGGACCCTACGGGTTTGAGAACAATGTAGACATGACCGAGACACGTCTCCGGTCAATAACCAATAGTGGAACCTGGATGCTCATATTGGCTCCTACATATTCTACGAAGATCTTTTATCGGTCAGACCGCATAACAACATACGTTGCTCCCTTTGTCATCGGTATGTTACTTGCCCGAGATTCGATCATCGGTATCTCAATACCTAGTTCAATCTCGTTACCGGCAAGTCTCTTTACTCGTTCCATAATACATCATCTCACAACTAACTCATTAGTTGCAATGCTTGCAAGGCTTATGTGATGTGCATTACCGAGAGGGCCCAGAGATACCTCTCCGACAATTGGAGTGACAAATCCTAATCTCGAAATACGCCAACCCAACATGTACCTTTGGAGACACCTATAGAGCACCTTTATAATCACCCATTTACGTTGTGACGTTTGGTAGCACACAAAGTGTCCCTCCGGCAAACGGGAGTTGCATAATATCATAGTCATAGGAACATGTATAAGTCATGAAGAAAGCAATAGCAACATACTAAATGATCGGGTGCTAAGCTAATGGAATGGGTCATGTCAATCAGATCATTCACCTAATGATGTGATCCCGTTAATCAAATAACAACTCTTTGTCCATGGTTAGGAAACATAACCATCTTTGATTAACGAGCTAGTCTAGTAGAGGCATACTAGTGACACTCTGTTTGTCTATGTATTCACACATGTATTATGTTTCCGGTTAATACAATTCTAGCATGAATAATAAACATTTATCATGATATATAAGGAAATAAATAATAACTTTATTATTGCCTCTAGGGCATATTTCCTTCAATAAAGGTAGATGCTCCTTGTCCAGCAAATATGTTCTTGTGCCCATCTTAGAATTGATGAGCTCCTACATATGTGGAGCATACCCACAACTTCTCTTTTGGTCAGCAGTAGTCCTCTTGATTGTCTCTACAATCAGACTCATGACCTTGAACTTCTGAGGGACATCAAAGATTTACAGCATGTTGATGGAATGTCCTCGGATCATCTTGTGGCCTGACTTGGGTAGCAATGTGTGCCTTAGGATCCAGTTGATGGTAGGCAGACCAGACAACAAGAAATGTACAGATCCAAGCTTGTGAGTCTCCAAAGCTTTATCATGGATCTCTTTGTACATGTTTTCCATGGAGCTGTGGTCTTTGTTCTTCTTGGCATACACATCCAAGTCATCCTCATGTTCTTCTTGGACATTGATCAGCTTGGCCCACTCCTCAACGGTGGATTGGTACCTACTACCTTCTGACATCCAAATTATCCTCCCATCTGGATAGAAATGAGCAGTGGAGTAAAACTGCATGATTAGCTCACCATTCCATTTTGTGAGCTTATGTCCAACAAACTCATCTACTCCACATGCTTTGAAGCTGTCATATACTCCTAGGAAGTGATCTTCATTCTCCTTGATGTATTCCCAATTAACCCATCTCATGTCACAAACAATGGGCTTCTTGTCAAGCAAAATTGTCTCATAGAAGTCTTGCTATTCTTTTGTGTGGAACCTATAGTCAACTGCGGTCCTCCTCCTAACAGCATAGGGATCAGACTCTCTCCACAATCTCAGTCCTGCATCTTTCCTGATGTGCATGTCCTTAGCGACTGGATGAGCATCATTGTGGTCTGGGATTTTGGGTTTCAATTTCCTCAAAACAAGTGAATCATCTTCCTCTTCTTCAGCTTGAGGCATTGGGGCCTTGTTCTTTTCCTCGGCAGGTATACTTATGGTGTTTCTCTTGGGTGCAGAAGGCTTCTGAGTAGCAGCCTTGGGAGCATATTTGGGCTTTGAAACAGTATCCCCTTATTTGATAGCATCTCCCATGAGCTTCTGAGACTTGGGAGTTGGAGCAGCATCCTCTTCCTCTTCATCTTCTTCTGGATCTCTCATAATGGAGGATCTACCAAGCACTCTGGCAGTGGTCTTCTTGACCCTTTCCTTCCTCTTCTTTCCTTCTCCAATAGCCTCTCTAGTTAGCTTGGAGGTTTCAGCAGTTGAGGCTCTAACCTTTAAGGTTGGCACCCTCTTAGCAGGGGCCTTCTTGTGCAAGCCAGGCTTAGTTATTGCAGCTGTGTCATATTCCTTCTTCAGCACCTTCTTCTTGGAGCTGACTTCCTCCTCAAAGCCACATAGTCCTCATCTTCAGAATATGAGGTTTTCTTCTTCCTTGACCTGGTGGATGCTTTGGGCAAGTTGCTGGGAGTGCTCCTGCTGCCATCATCAGAACTGCTTGAGGGACTAGTGCCCTCACTCAATTGCACTTGTTCTTCAGACCTGTTCTGACTGTCACTTTGATCAAACATCTCTGCAAACTTACTGACAGCAGACCCTGTGAATTGATATAGATGAGGTAGAGTGGATGATCATCACAAAGTGTAGACTTTTTGCAAAACATATGACTTAAAAACTTAGTTTTAGTTCTCCACAAAAAGCATTTCGGAGCTACCGATTTGTAAACTCGGTGATACCGAAGCAGCTTTTGGAACCTAAACTAGTGAACTCGGTCAGACCGAGTCACAGTTCAGTGGCACCAAGACTGCAAGGGTTTCACTGAGAATCGAACTCGGTCACACCTATTTGCAATTTTCGGTCAGACTGAAAGTGCAAGTGCAATGGCCTAAGCCAAATCGGTGAGACTGATTTCTACAATTTGGTCGGTCTGAGATGAGTTCGGCGGAGACCTAACCCTAAATCCTCAAATCAAATCTAACCTAAAGGATGTTTACAATGGATAGAGTGTTTGCATATGTAGTGATGATCATGGCAGAGCAATGTGCTACGAATCAGAGTTAAAAGAATAGCACACAGGATCAAACTCGTACCCTAGTTCGGTGGAGTTCGCTACAGTGGCAACGGAGGGGCAGAATTCCGTTGACGGTGATGGAAACCGGCATCGGGAGGTCGCTGGAGGCGAGAAGACGATCCGGAGACCCGAGGCGGCAGAGCAGGATACGCGCGGGCTGAGAGGTTTCAAAGAAATTTCCAAATCTCACACGTGGGTTTATATATCCCGACCCTGTCGGTGTGACCAAGTGGAACAACTCGGTGGCACCGAGATGCAGAATCTCAAGCGGTTATTGCAAGTCTGTGTGACCGAAAAGTTCAAATCAGTTGCACCAAGATTGAAAACCTAGATCAACTTAGTGATCTTGGTGTGACCGAAATGGATGACTCAGTCATACCGAAATACACAAAGAGGTTTTGGAAGCTTAAGTCTATGACAAATCGGGGACTCCAAGTGCTCCCCACACAGAGTGGTTCGAATCTGACTTGATCAAACTTTGTGATGTAGCATGAATAGAGTTTGAGACGAGAAAAGCATAGATAGCTAGAGGGAGTTCTTAGGCATTCTTGTCCATCCATTTGGCAAAAGAGAAAAAGCCAAACAATCAAAGCAACAAATGGATGTCCTCGAATGAGTAAAATATGCATCCAACATGCTCACACAATTGACAAATGAAATATGTGACAAAGCATGCACAATCACTCTAGAATCTATCAAGCAATTTAGCGATGACTAGGTCATCTATATATGAGTATATTGACTTAGGAGTCAAATGAGAACATTTGATCATAGGTCATACTCATTGTTTAAGCACAAGTGGGGTTGCCACTTTTACATAAAGCATTGTTGTGCTCACATCATTAGAGTTTCCTTAGCTCAATTGATTAGAGTAAAGCTCCCCCTAGATGTAATATCCCCCCTAAGAGGGATTAACTAACCTTGGGTTTTGTCGACGATGACTTCATGTAGGTGTTGAAGATGTAGATGCTCAATGTTGATGTAGGTCATTCAGAGCAATCCTTTGGAGTGAGTTGCACTTTCAATACCTACACGGGTTAGTTCCACAAGGAACAAACAAGGATATCCATAGACATAGAGTTATATTCACATGAGATGGTGTCCATGAATGCATTAGGTTACCTTGTCCCTTGTCTTACCAACAAGAGGGTTTGTGACTCCTTGAACTAGTGCAAGATATGTAAGTTGTTTGCACTTGTCCTTGCCAAAATGATAAGAGTGAAGTATGTTGGCAGAGTCACCCTTAAGAACTCTCTAGTTCTTCTTCTTTGGGATCCACACCATCTTGATGGGAATCCTTGGAGTTGTAGTCGTACTTGATGAAGTGGAACTTGATGTAGTCTTGGGAACCCACTTGACCAAGGCCTTAGGTGCTTCTTCAAATGCATCAATCTCCTCTTGAAGCTTGTCCTTGCCTTTTAGCTTGTGGTCTTGTGGTGGAAGGTCATCTTGAGCTTGTGTTCCTTGGAAAGAAGTAGGATCATACTTCTCTTGTTGAGGAACAAAATTCGTCTTGGGGTATTGATCTTCTTCCCACTCAACTCCATTGGCATTGAACTTTCGTTCAAAACCAACACCTTGATTCTTCAGGTGTCTTCCTTGCTTGCATACAATTTCCTCAAATTGCTTGCTTCCGGCAAGACTCTTGTAAACACCTTTCTCTATAATTCCCTTCAATAAGCTATTTTCTTGATCAAGTGTAACTTGGCTAAGAGAATCATTAGTGGAATCAAGAGAACTACTAGAAGCAACAACATTGGATTTAGCATGATTGTTGTTACTACTAGAGGAAGAATGTTTCTTGTTCTTGTTGCTAGATTTAACTTGTGGCATGTAAGTAGACCAGAGTAAATGCTTGGCAATGTAAGAAGAACTTTTCTTGCGAAGATCATCATTGATTGCTTTTAAGAACTCATGCTCTTGCTCAAGGTTGAGCTTTTCAAAGCGTAGCTTCTCACGAGTCTTTAAAAGTTCTCGATGATCTTCCAAGGTAGTTTCATGAGCTAACTTAAGAGTGTTTAGTTCTTTAGTTAGACGCCCAATCTCCTTCTTATCATCATCATTCGTTTTATCTTGATTATCATGATTAATAGCAAATTCATCATAGTTTTCATAACTAGAGTTGTCAACAAGTAAATCATCATCTCTTAGCAAATCATCTTCATCACTATTAAAATCAACATACTCGAGGTGTGTTACCTTTGGACCTTTAGCCATGAAGCATCTTCCAATTCCTTCATTTGGTGAGTCAAATATGTCGTAGGAGTTGGTTGACACAAGTGCTAGACCGGCAACACCTTCATCTTGAGTATATTCGGAATCGGAGTGATAACTTCTTTCGGAGTGATTGTCGGAGTTGGAGCCGGATACCCATTCACCAACATGAGCTTGATGTCTTCGTTTTGTGTAGCTCTTTGATGACTTGCCCTTCCTTTCTGAATCCTTGCTTCTCCGTGATGTTCTTCGTTCATAAAGATCATCTCTACTCCTTCTCTCTCTTGGTGGTGATTCTTCTCTTCTACTTCTTCTTTTGGGAGAATATTCTCTTCTTTTGTAGGGAGCCGTACACTCATTGGAATAGTTTCCGGGTCTTCCACAATTGTAGCAATTGCGCTCACGACTAGAAGATCTTTTGTCATTGTAGGACCTTGACTTGGAACTTCTTTCCTTGCTTCTACTCTTGTAAAACTTGTTGAAGTTCTTCACCATTAGGCTCAGTTCTTCGTTGAAGGTTTGTTTCTCACTTGATGATGTGGGAGCATCACATTAGGCTTTGTAAGCACCACTTGACTAGTTGTGAAGCTCTTCCTTATCCTTGAGTGACATCTCATGAGCAACGATTCTTCCAATGACTTCCATTGGCTTGAGATATTTGTAATTGGGCATCATTTGGATCAATGTGCACACAATATCATATTTTCCATCCAAGTCTCTTAGGATCTTCTTGATGATGAATCGATCAGTCATCTCTTCACTTCCTAAGCTGGCAATCTCATTTGTGATGAGAGCAAGCCTAGAGTACATTTCAGCGACACCTTCACCATCCTTCATTTTGAACTTGTCAAGTTAACTTTGAAGCACATCCAATTTGGATTCCTTGACGGATTCGGTACCTTTGTGCATATCAATCAAAGTATCCCAAATTTCCTTTGCATTCTCAAGACGACTGATTTTGTTGAATTCTTCGGGGCATAATCTGTTGAAGAGAATATCACAAGCTTGAGCATTGTATTACAGCATCTTCAAATCTTTTGCGGTAGCTTCATGGTTCGGTTCTCTTTCATCAAAGAATTCACCTTGCAAGCCAATACACACAACAGCCCAAACGGCGGGGTTATGTCCAAGAATATGCATTTTCATCTTATGCTTCCAACTAGCAAAATTAGTACCATCAAAGTAAGGACCTCTACGGTGGTAATTTCCCTCACTAGACGCCATACTCTCCTAGGTTGTGAAACCAAGGCTATGATCACCAAAAGCTATGGAAATCAAAGCAAATAAAGACCAAAGCTCTAATACCACTTGTAGGATCAAAAGTATGTCTAGAGGGGGGTGATTAGACTACTTGACCAAATAAAAATCTAGCCTTTTCCCAATTTTAAGTCTTGGCAGATTTTAGCAACTTAGCACAATTCAAGTAATCAACCTACACATGCAATTCTAAGAGTATAGCAGTTGAATGTAAAACAATTGCATATGAAGGTAAAGGGAGGAGTTTGGAGGGAGCAAACGCAATGTAGACGCGAAGATTTATTTATCCGTGGTTCCGATAGGTGGTGCTATCCTACATCCACATTGATGGAGACTTCAACCCATGAAGGGTAACAGTTGCGCGAGTCCATGGAGGGCTCCACCCACGAAGGGTCCACGAAGAAGCAACCTTGTCTATCCCACCATGGCCATCGTCCATGAAGGACTTGCCTTAGTAGGGTAGATCTTCACGAAGTAGGCGATCTCCTTGCCCGTACAAACTCCTTGGTTCAACTCCACAATCTTGACGGAGGCTCCCAAGTGACACCTAACCAATCTAGGAGACACCACTCTCTAAAAGGTAATAGATGGTGTGTTGATGATGAAGTCCTTGCTCTTGTGCTTCAAATGATAGTCTCCCCAACACTCAACTCTCTCTCATAGGATTGGATTTGGTAGAAAGATGATTTGAGTGGAAAGCAACTTGGGGAAGGCTAGAGATAAAGATTTATGTAATTGGAATGGAATATCTTGACCTCAACACAAGTGTAGGTGGTTCTCTCTCAGAAAATGTATGTTGGAAGTGTAGGCATGTTCTGATGGCTCTCTCCACGAATGAAGAGTGGGTGGAGGGGTGTCGGTGTCAAAACCGGCGGATCTCGGGTAGGGGGTCCCGAACTGTGCGTCTAGGCCGGATGGTAACAGGAGGCAAGGGACACGAAGTTTTACCCAGGTTCGGGCCCTCTCGATGGAGGTAAAACCCTACGTCCTGCTTGATTAATATTGATGATATGGGTAGTACAAGAGTAGATCTACCACGAGATCGAAGAGGCTAAACCCTAGAAGCTAGCCTATGGTATGATTGTTGATGTGTACGTTGTCCTATGGACTAAAACCCTCCGGTTTATATAGACACCGGAGAGGGTTAGGGTTACACAAAGTCGGTTACAATGGTATAAGATCTTCATATCCGTATCGCCAAGCTTGCCTTCCACGCCAAGGAAAGTCCCTTTCGGACACGGGACGGAGTCTTCAATCTTGTATCTTCATAATCCAATAGTTCGGCCAAAGGATATAGTCCGGCTGTCCGGACACCCCCTAATCCAGGACTCCCTCAGTAGCCCCCGAACCAGGCTTCAATGACGATGAGTCCGGCGCGCAAATTGTCTTCGGCATTGCAAGGCGGGTTCTCCTCCAAATTCGGTGTACCTGTTGAATCAAGTCCGGTTTCTTGTAGATGTTTGTGCTCCTTGGATTCTACGCCCAATAATGGCCGCTTCCCACGTGTCAAACGAATATGAAAAGTCTGAGTGTTTTTACATTCACACCCCTAGCCGCGTAAATGAGCTGCCCTATTTAAGGGGACAAGGATTTAGATCCAATCCACACCTTCTCCCCTCCGCGAGTGTTCATCAGAGCGCATCCGACAAAGGTCCATTCCACCATGGCCAGCCGTCGCAACTCCTCCCCTCGCCCTTCCAGCCCTAAGCCTGGATATTGGGAGAGATGTTCCATCCCGCATAGCGAGCTAGTGACGCTCCAGACCAAGGGATTTCTCCCCCCGGCCTATATGGTCCCGGTTCGAGCCGGTCTTGCCGTCTACAACGGCGGAGAGCAAGCAGAGAATGCCCCTAATCCCTCCAAAGGAGAGCGGGTGTGCCTCATCCCTTACTTAATAAGGGGGCTCGGATTTCCAATCCACCCATTTCTCCAGGGGCTTCTGGAGTTCTACGGCCTCCAGCTACATAATCTCACGCCTGCGTCAGTATTACATATCGCAGGCTTTGTAGCCCTCTGCAAGTTGTTCTTGCGTGTTGAAGCTCATTTCGGACTGTGGAAGGAGCTATTTTGCCTCGTGCCCCGTTCCAAGAAGGGGTCAATGTATCAAGTGGGCGGAGCTGAAGTGTGGCGCATCGCCGGGACCGGATATCTGTCGGGAACCCCAAAGAAGGCGTCCGAAGACTGGCCCTCGGAATGGTTTTATATAGAAGACGTCCCGCTGCCGGATCCTGTCCGGATCGGCCTCCCTGAATTCAACAGTGCTCCCTTAAAGAAGCGCCTAAGCTGGCGCCCATGGAGCCCTCAGAGGGGAGGTGACAGGGACATCATTTACCTGATGGGCCGAATAAGATTGTTAGCCCATTCCAGACTAACCATGATCGGGGTTATGGCCGAATGCATTATGCGTGGGGTGCAGCCGCTTCAGTATAGAAGCCACCCCATGTGGGACTTCAACGGGGAGGACGATGCCACCCGCTACGGCCGTAAGGGGCCGGATTCAGCTGCCGCTCTACTAAAGATCTTGTCCACTTTGTATAAGGGAGAAGAGGAGGAATTTCTCCGTGTCAACCCTCAGGGGGGATTCTCCATGCACAATCCCCAAGCTGGGTAGGCGGCCATATTTACTTGTCCATCCATTTTGTATTCCCATTGTTAAATATTCAGTCTGACGACTTCAACACAGGAACTGCGCCGGGCTGTTAAGGAAATAAGCAGCCCTCCTCCACAACCCGAGGACCCAGGACGGTCCCTCAACCCGGCCTCTCAAGAGGATCCGGACATATATGTGGAGCTGATTGATGGAGTGTTCCATCAATTGAGCAAGGACAACGCCTTGGTGGCCATTACGGCCGATTACCCAGGGCTAATCCTGACCCCCCAGGTACCTGAGATCGAAGTCCCAGTACCCCGAATAGGTGTCCGCCCACTCGTGTTCAGTTTCCTGATTGCGACCGAACTTTGCAGGGGAGGTTTTTAAGGCGGAAGGCCGAACCTGCGGCGACAAGCCAACGAGGGGTCGTAGGGCCCCGCGGGCAGAAAAGAAGTGCAGTCCGGACCGAGGCGTCAGCGCAAAGGTATGGCGCGCCCCCTTATCCCAGGTGGTATACCTTCGAGGCATATTGACACTCGCGCTCTTTTCAGGACAAAGAGACCTCGTCGGACTATATCCGGAGAGGCTGCCAATCGCGCCTCCACCAGCCAGGCTCCAAAGCCTGGTCCGGAGGTGGAGGCGAACGCAAGGCGCGCGCCAGACGCTCCTCCGACGGAGGATGTGGACGGGTTGTCTGCCACCAACTCTGAGGTGGAGAGTGCCATGAACCACAGGCGTCGCCGGGCAATTCTTCGCGACGCTTGTTTCTCCCAAGGGGCGTTAGATGCCTTCAACTCGGGAGATGCGTACCTCCGTGCCACTCAAAATGGTCTAGGCAAAGCCACGGAGCAGTATGTAAAAGACATACGGGTAAGAAAATTCTGGTAATTATATGTATATACCAGTAGCCCCCGAGACTTGAAACAGTTAGAATAACTGATTTAAGGATCATTTGTTATGCAGGTTCTTACAGAAAAGAATTCCCTACTGTCCAAGGAGCTAGAAGAGTGCAAAGCCCAACTTGAGGCCGCACTAGCCGTGGCAGGGGAGCCCAAGGAGACCCCCTCTGGTAATATACATTTCGAAAGATAAGTATTTTGTGAAGCACGGCATTGGTGCGAATCTGACAAATGAAATTGCAGACGGCGCCGGATTGAATCCGGAAAGGCAACATCTCCTACGCTAGCTAAAGGCTGGTGAGAAGGTGCTGACAAAGGTGAGGCGGGAGAAGAACGATCTCCAAGATGCCAACACCAAGCTGGGCGTCGAGCTGAAAGATGTTCGTGCCCAGCTGTCAAACTCCGTGAAGGAGAATCAGTGGCTTCGGCGTGGCATATTTAGTAAGTGCTTGAACAAACCTTTGAAAGAAAGTTCGGCGGGGAAGTCGACTAACAGAGCAATGTCTGTAGGTGTGCTAACAGGTCATCCTGCAGAGGAGATACCCGGTTCTACGGGTGACCTTCTTCCCGAGCTCTCGCAACTGCTCGATCGAGTTCGGCATGCGATGCAAGGCGTCGCCCAGGCCCTGTGGCCATCCGTCTCCATTCCCGAAGGTCTTGGAGAGCTTGTGGAGAAGCTAAAGGGAGCACGGCTGTGCTTCCGATTGTGGAAGATATCAGCATGCCGTCAAGGCGCTAGGGAGGCCTGGGCCATGGTGAAGACGCGGTACGCAAAGGCTGACCCCAACCACATGGCCGAGGTCGGTCCTATAGGGCCCGATGGGAAGGAGATCCCTGTAAGCTTAGTATACGGCCAAGTAGAGTTGGTCGCAAAGTATTCCCAGCAGGACTGTAAATTAGACAGCCTGTTAGATGGTATTGAAGAGGAATACAATCAGTCAAAATGACTATGTAATTTAATTGACATTTATAATGCCTTCTAGCCGGATTGTAGATCATTTGTCATGGCCGACCTTTTCGCTTCAGCCTCGAGACCTGACGGTCCGGAGTGTGTCTGAATTCCCATGCGGTTATATAGGAACTGGGGAATGCATGGAGACCAGGCGTAGGGGTCATTAGGGCTTGAACAGACAAGTGCCCGACTAGTTATGTTATATTACATGGTTAGTAAGAAACATCTTCCAGGGAGAATAGTTCCGTTAGGGGTTCCTTTCCCTGGGAGGCATGCCCTAAGGTGCATGTCCATGCTGCGAAAAGAAACGCAGGAAAAACATCTGGGGGCATATAGATAAAAATAAAAAAGATCATCTTTAGTTCACCGACTGAATATTCCCTTAAGAACACTAGCTTTTGGCTTCACCCAGTCTGAGGTACACGTCCGGCTGACCCGGCAGTAACAATCGCAGAGGTGCTCCCTTTACCACCTAGCCGAACAATCGGGAACGTAGGGGTAAGCACAGGAGCCAGGCAACCTAGCTTGGCCAAAACTTAAGTCATATCGATGCATATAATGGTGAATAAAAGGTACATGCGGAAGTGTGACACATGTGTTGGGCATGAAGCCCGTATGAATAAGCTTCTGTTTAAAGAAGCCCCCAGGTTTAATGAGCACGGATAGCACGTTACTTTATGAGCCTTTAGAGGCTATAAGAGAGAGAGAGAGAGAGAGAGAGAAAGAGAAATGTAAGACAGAAAATATATAAAAATGGACAGAGGAAGGAGATGAACACAAAGTCCGGCGCTAGGCATAGAATCTTCGGAAACGGGCTGCGTTCCATGGGTTTGGCTCGAGTCGGTTATCCGATGCATCCCGCAGGCGGTACGCTCCACCAGTCAGGACTTGGTCAATTATGAAGGGACCTTCCCACTTGGGCTTGAGTTTGTCCTTTTTCTTGTCCGGTAGTCGTAGAACTAATTTGCCAACATTGTAATTTTTGGCCCGTACTTCTCTACTTTGGTATCTTCGAGCCTGCTGTTGATAGAATGCGGAACGGGCTTTTGCCACGTCACGCTCCTCCTCCAATGCGTCCAAGCTGTCCTACCGATCGAGCTCGGCTTCTCTTTCTTCGTACATGCGCACTCGAGGTGAGTCATGAATTATGTCGCAAGGCAAAATTGCCTCTGCGCCGTACACCATAAAGAATGGTGTGTATCCGGTGGTGCGATTCGGTGTGGTCCGCAGCCCCCAGAGTACGGAGTCGAGCTCCTCTACCCAGTGCGTGTTAGATTCCTTGAGGGACCACACTAATCTGGGTTTGATGCCGCTCATGATAAGACCATTTGCACGTTCGACCTGGCCGTTAGTTTGTGGGTGATAGACGGAAGCATAATCGAGCTTGATGCCCATGTTTTTGCACCAGAGTTTTACCTCGTCGGCCGTGAAGTTTGTGCCGTTATCAGTGATGATGCTGTGGGGGACGCCGTAACGGTGTACAACCCTGGATATAAAGTCTATCACCGGTCCGGATTCGGCCGTCTTAACAGGCTTGGCTTCTATCCATTTGGTGAACTTATCCACCATGATCAGTAAGTATTTTTGCTTGTGGGTTCCGCCTTTAAGGGGTCCAACCATGTCAAGCCCCCAGACCGCAAAGGGCCAAGTAATGGGGATAGTTTGGAGGGCGGTGGGTGGCATATGGCTTTGGTTTGCAAAGAGCTGGCAACCAGTGCATCGCTGGACTAAGTCCCGAGCGTCTGCCCGGGCCGTCGGCCAATAAAAGCCTGTACGGAAAGCCTTGCTTACAAGGGACCGGGCTGCAGCATGATGACCGCCGAGTCCGGCATGAATTTCAGCCAGGAGGTTCCGCCCCTCCTCTTCGAAGATGCACCTTTGAAGGACTCTGGTAGTGCTTTTCTTATAAAGCTCTCCCTCGTGGACTCTGGAGGCTTTGGATCGCCGCACTATGCAGCGTGCCTCATTTTGGTCCTCGGGGAGTTCCTGCCTAGTAAGGTAGGCGAGGAATGGTTCTGTCCACGGGGCGATGACGGCCATTATTACGTGGGCTGAAGGTGTTATTTCATTGGCAGAGCCTCCGATTCTGTCAGAATGTTCGGTGTGGGGTAGTGCGGTTGGGTCCGAGATGTTATTGTTCGGCTCCCCTTCCCATACTATGGATGGCTTGAACAGCCTTTCCAAGAAGATGCTGGGGGGACTACATCGCGTTTTGCGCCGATGCGTGCCAGGACATCTGCCGCCTGATTATTTTCCTGGGCTATATGGTGAAATTCAAGCCCCTCGAACCGAGCTGACATTTTTAGGACGGCGTTGCGGTAAGATGCCATTTTTGGATCCTTGGCATCGAAGTCTCCATTGATTTGGGATATTGCGAGGTTCGAGTCCCCGTGCACCTCTAGGCGTTGGATGCCCATGGATACTGCCATCCGGAGACCATGTAAAAGGGGCTCATATTCGGCTGCATTGTTGGAGTCCGTGTACATAATCTGTAGTACGTATTGAACTGTATCTCCTGTGGGGGACGTCAAAACGACGCCAGCCCCCAGTTCGGCCAACATCTTGGAGCCGTTGAAATGCACGATCCAATTTGAATATGTGACGTATTCTTTAGGGAGTTCGACCTCCGTCCATTCTGCGACGAAGTCAGCCAAGACTTGCGACTTGATGGCTCGTCGTGGCTTATAAGTTATGTCGAACGGGAGGAGCTCAATGGCCCATTTTGCAATCTGGCCCGTTGCGTCACGGTTGTTTATAATATCGTTAAGTGGTACTTCCGAGGCTACTGTTATCGAACACTCTTGAAAGTAGTGTCATAGCTTCCGAGATGCCATGAATACCGCGTACGCAATCTTTTGATAATGTGAGTACCGTGATTTGCAGGGAGTGAGGACAGTGGACATGTAATAGACCGGCTTTTGAAGGGGGAATTTGTGTCCGTCCACTTCTCGTTCGACGACGAGCACTGCGCTTACAACCTGATGTGTTGCTGCAATGTATAATAGCATTGGTTCGCCAATGTTTGGTGCGGCCAGGACTGGGTTTGTTGCCAGTATGGCTTGTATTTCGTTGAGTCCGGCCGTGGCTGCATCCGTCCATTTGAAGTGTTCGGTGCGCCGAAGAAGGCGGTAAAGGGGTAGGGCCTTTTCTCCCAAGTGGGAGATAAAGCGGCTTAGAGCCGCCACGCATCCGGTTAACTTTTGTATTTGTTTGAGGTCCTTTCAGATATCCAGTTGCGATAGAGCTCGGATCTTGGCCGGATTTGCTTCAATTCCTCTACCGGATACGATGAAGCCCAAGAGCTTTCCGGCTAAATGCCGAAAACGCATTTTTCCTGGTTGAGCTTGATGTCGTATGTTCGGAGGTTATCAAATGTGAGCCTCAAGTCGTATACTAGAGATTCAACATGTCTTGTTTTGACGACCACATCATCTACATATGCCTCCACTGTTTTGCCGATCTGGCTTGCCAGACATGTCTGAATCATGCGCTGATATGTTGCGTCGGCGTTTTTGAGCCCGAAGGGCATTGTATTGAAGCAGAATGGCCCGTATGGTGTGATAAATGTCGTTGCGGCTTGGTCTGGTTCTGCCATCTTGATTTGATGGTAGCCAGAATATGCGTCAAGGAAACACAACGAATCGTGTCATGCGGTAGCGTCGATAATTTGATCGATGCGTGGGAGGGGGACGGGATCCTTTGGGCAAGCCTTATTAAGGTCTTTAAAATCAACACACGGGCACCAGGATTTATCCTTCTTTGGTACCATCACCAGGTTTGCTAGCCAGTCCGGATGTTTTATATCTCTGATGAATCCGGCCTCCAATAGCTTTGCTAGCTCCTCTCTCATGGCCTGTCTCTTAGGTTCGGAAAAACGCCGAAGAGCCTGTTTGACAGGTTTGAATCCTGCTTGGATATTTAAGCTGTGCTCGGCCAGCCTGCGTGGGATTCCTGGCATGTCTGAAGGGTGCCAGGCGAAAATGTCCCAGTTCTCTCGTAGGAACTCTCATAATGCGGCATCGACATCAGGGTTTAACTGTGCCCCGATGGAAGATGTTTTATTGGGGTCTGTTGGATGGACTTGGAATTTGACTATTTCGTCCGCTGGTTTAAAGGAGGTGGACTTGGATCTTTTGTCGAGTACCACATCGTCCCTATTCACCATAGAGTGCAGCGCAGTTAGCTCCTCAGCCGCTAGGGCTTCAGATAGTGCCTCAAGGGCCAGTGTGGCTGTCTTGTTTTCGGTGCGGAGTGCTATGTCCAGATCACTAACGAGAGTGATGATCCCGTTAGGCCCGGGCATCTTGAGCTTCATGTACCCGTAATGGGGTATTGCTTGGAAGATTGTAAACGCTTCCCGCCCTAGCAAAGCGTGATAACCGCTGCTGAACGGAGCCACCTGGAACGTGACCTCTTCGGACCTGTAATTATCCCGCGTGCCGAACACCACATCTAGTGTGATTTTTCCTGTACAGCGCGCTTCCCGACTGGGGATTATTCCTCTAAAGGTTGTGCTGCTTCACTCAATGCGGTTCTAGTCTATTTCCATTTTTTGAAGGGTCTCCTCATAAATGAGGTTCAATCCGCTGCCGCCGTCCATGAGTACCTTGGTAAGACGAAAGCCGTCCACTATTGGACTAAGGACCAATGCGGCTGGTGCTCGGGCTGTTCGGGATTTAGGTTCATCACTGGCGTTAAAGGTAATAGTCGTGTCACTCCATGGGTTTATTGTTGCTACTTGGTAGACTTCGGCAAGGCTGCGGAGTGTCCTTTTTCGCATATTATTTGATGCGAAAGTCTTGAAGATTGTTAATACCGTATTGGTGTCTCTGGGGTGGCTTTCTGTGGCCTCCGTAATTAGGAGATTTTCGCCAATTTTGGTCACTTGCCGGAGTATCCAACATGCTTTGAGGCTGTGAGTTGGTGCGGCGTCCTCTATACTGTGAATTTTACAGGGTCCATTAAGCCATCCTTCTAGTACAGTTCCATGCCCTATAAAGGGTTTTTGCTTTTTAATGCTTGACCCGGGTGACTGGTGATGATGCACCCTTTTATTTCAGACTGGGTTTGTATTCAGGGCCGGATTGTCCCAAAATTTTATTTCGGTTTTCCAGGCGCTTTCCATCGCACAGTACTTTCGTACAATGGACGCCAAGTCAGCAAAGCGTGTAATATCACGGCGACTTATGGCGTTGAGTATTCCCTTGTCCGTGCAATTATTGTAGAAGATTGAGATTGCTTCTTCCTCGCGGCAGTCCCTTAGCCTGTTCTTAACCAAGAGGAATCTGGCCCAGTAATGATGTACTGTTTCATCGGGTTCTTGCCTGATTTTGGATAGATCGCTTATGTTGGGGTGGGTGGGTGGAATTAAATCCGAAGCCTCACCCCATCTAAGGCTCAGAGGCCGAGGAATTTCCGAACTCGAAAAATTGGATTCCTGGATGTTGTCCAATGAATCCAGCCCGTCGCCTGACTCTAAATTCAGGTCTTGAGTGATATCCTCCCCTCCGCGGGTATCCGGCTTGGAGGGATCGGGAATCCGGATGTAGCGAGTCCTTAAGATAGATGAAGGGTCGCCGCACTGTCCCTCTACCACGGCAACGTGATGGGTGACTTGGGGAGAGTTAATCTCTCTCAGATCGGGTTTAGGCCCAATCTGGTCGTAAAACGTGGTGACTCCCAGGGCGGCGAAGCGATCCAAGAGCTCGTTTATGGAGGAGAGCTCCATTGGATCTAACTGCTCGGCGAGTTCCGAGCTGACATGAAGATTGTTTTCGATGGCTCGAGAGGTCATTGTCGGCGCAAAAGCCGAACATGCGGTCATAAGAAAACCACCTAGCCGGAGGGTTTGGCCGACAGCCAAAGCTCCCTTAGCAACGGTGCCGTCTTTAAAGACGGGGCGAGGCATCCTTCCTGATGGCGACGACACAGAGGAACTCTCAATGAAAGCACCAATATCGGTGTCAAAACCGGCGGATCTCGGGTAGGGGGTCCCGAACTGTGCGTCTAGGCCGGATGGTAACAGGAGGCAAGGGACACGAAGTTTTACCCAGGTTCGGGCCCTCTCGATGGAGGTAAAACCCTACGTCCTGCTTGATTAATATTGATGATATGGGTAGTACAAGAGTAGATCTACCACGAGATCGAAGAGGCTAAACCCTAGAAGCTAGCCTATGGTATGATTGTTGATGTGTATGTTGTCCTACGGACTAAAACCCTCCGGTTTATATAGACACCGGAGAGGGTTAGGGTTACACAAAGTCGGTTACAATGGTAGGAGATCTTCATATCTGTATCGCCAAGCTTGCCTTCCACGCCAAGGAAAGTCCCTTGGGTCTTCAATCTTGTATCTTCATAATCAAACAGTCCGGCCAAAGGATATAGTCCGGCTGTCCGGACACCCCCTAATCTAGGACTCCCTCAAGGGGTATATATGCCTCCACACAAAATCTAACCATTACACACAAATCACCAAACTCGGTGGGACCGAATTATAAAATTTGGTCAGACCGATTTAGTTCAAAATGTGAATGTTAGGATTTTCGGTGGGACCGACATGTCAACTCGGTGGGACCGACTCCATTAGGGTTAGGGCATAACATAATCTCGGTGAGACCGATTACCCAAACTCGGTGGGACCGATTTTGGTAATAGACAAACAGAGAGCTGGTCAGGCAAACTCGATGGGACCGATTCGCTCATCTCGGTTAGACCGAAACATTACGAAGGGGAAACAGAGAGTTTGCATTGCAATCTCGGTGGGACCGATCGCTCATCTCGGTTGGACCAAAACGTTACGAAGGGAAATAGGAAGGTTGCAATTCCATCTCGGTGAGACCGAGATCCCTATCGGTGAGACCGAATTGACTAGGGGTTTGTGGCAGTGGCTATGTCAAGTGAACTGGGTGGCACCGGATAGAAGATTTCGGTGGGGCCGAGTTTGACTTTTGGTTTGGGACATATGTGGATATGAGAAAGTAGTTGAGGGTTTTTGGAGCATATCACTAAGCATTTTGAGCAAGTAACTCATTAAGCAACTCCTCACCCCATTTTAATAGTATTGGCTTTTCCTATGGACTCAATGTGATCTTGGATCACTAAAAGTAAAATGTAGAGTCTTGTGCTTTGAGCTTGAGCCAATCTTTTGTTCTTAGCATTTTGAGGGGTCCACTTTCTAATCCATGCCATGCCAATCATTGAGCTTTTCTGAAATATTTATCTTGAAATAGCATTAGCTCAATGAGCTATATGTTGTTAGGAATTACCAAAACCACCCAGAGATAGTTGCACTTTCACCTGGTCCTCGAGGCACTATGTGAGGCTCTCGCAGCCGAAGAGTTGACCATGCTACGAATAGTAGTGGACATGGATGATGTCACCCTCAGCAAAAGACCCAAGTCTACATCTTTCAAACCTGTTGATGAAACCGTCAAGTTCCAAGTACATCCGACGGACCCCAATAAGACATCAACCATTGGAACCCAACTCAACCCGGAGGTTGGTACGTCTCCGTCGTATCTATAATTTTTTATTGTTTCATGCCAATATTACACAACTTCCACATATTTTTGGCAACACTTTATATGATTTATTGTACTAACCTATTGATCCAGTGACCAGTGCCAGTTCCTATTTTTTTGCATGTTTTTTGTTTCGCGGAATATCCATATCGAACGAAGTCCAAACGCGATAAAAATTTACGGAGAATTATTTTGGAATATACGTGATTTTTGGGACTTGGAATCAACGCAAACGGGGCCCACGGCCCCCACAAGAAACCAAGGCACGCCCTGGTGGGTTGTGCGCTCCTCGAATGTCGGTTGGGTCTCTACTTCGGGCGCAATGAAGCTTATATCCGAAAAAAAATCATGTTAAAATTTCAGTGCAATCAGAGTTACGGATCTTCCGGAATATAAGAAACGGTTACGGCCAGATCTGGGGAACGCGAAACAGAAGAGAACAGGGAGGGAGATCCAATCTCGGAGGGGCTCCCGGCCCTCCCCTCCCCTCCGCCGCCATGGAGGCCATGGACCAGAGGGGGAACTCTCCTCCCATCTAGAGGGAAGGCCAAGGACGAAGAAGGATGGAGGCTCTCTCCCCCTCTCTCCCGGTGGCGCCGGAGTGCTGCCAGGGCAAGGATCGTGACAACGATCTACATCAACAATCTTGATACCGTCAACACCAACCCTCTCCCTCTCTATGCAGCAGTGTAACCTCCCTTCTCCCCACTGTAATCTCTACTTAAACATGATGCTCAACTCCATATATTATTTTCCAAAATGATATTTGGCTATCATATGATGCTTGAGTAGATTCGTTTTGTCCAATGGTTTAATCGTGATCTTGGTTGGTATGAGTGTATATTTTATTTATGGTGTTATCCTACGGTGCCCTTTGTGTCGTGCAAACGGAGGGATTCTTGCTGTAGGGTGTTGCAATATGTTTATGATTCGCTTATGATGGGTGGCATGAGTGACAGAAGTGCATACCCGAGTAAGTGGATTGTTGCGTATGGGAGTAAAGAGGACTTGATACTTAATGCTATGGTTGAGTTTTACGACCTTAATAATCTTTAGTAGTTGCGGATGCTTGCTAGAGTTCTAATCATACGTGCATATGATCCAAGTAGAGAAAGTATGTTAGCTCATGCCCCTCCCTCATGTAAAATTGCATGAATGATTACCGGTCTAATTATCGATTACCTAAGGACAAATGACTTTCTTGGTGACTAAAGTTATCCACTTTTACTACCTTACAATTTATCCGTAGTTTTAATCTCGCAAATTACTCATAGTTTTATTCTTACAAAATAGTTTTATACTTGTTTTAGGTAAAGCAAACGTCAAGTGTGCGTAGAGTTGTATCGGTGGTCGATAGAACTTGAGGGAATATTTGTTTTACCTTTAGCTCCTCGCTGGATTCGGATTCGACACTCTTATTTATCGAAGAAGGCTACAAACGATCTCCTAGTGGGTTATCAAGACATTTTTCTGGCGCCGTTGCCGGGAAGCAATAGCGTGGGGTGAATATTCTTGTGTGTGCTTGTTTGTTTTATCACTAAATAGTTTTTATTTATATTCTAAATTGTTCTCTATCTTTAGCTATGGATATGAAACACGAAATGAAATTAGCTCCGGCAGATAATAGGATGATTCATCTCGTGAAAAAATTTGATAATTCGAGATAAATCATTAAATGATGCGCCGATCGTTTTTTTAAAAAGTACGACACTATTTTCGCTGACACACACACACGTGAGCCATCACGACTCGCCAGAAACGTTGCCGGTCAGTGTGTCTGCGGAGCATTCATTGATAAGCGTGAAAAATAATACACGCGATATTCTGCCTTAAAAAAATTACACGCGATATTCTGAAAATACTCGAATGTACGCGGTATTCTGAAAATATTCGAATGTACGTTTAGATGCTGCAAGATCTTAGCTGCCCGGCCCGCGCCATCCAAGCCGTCCATCTCGCGATTGCACGGCCCAGAGCCGCGCTCACGTGCATGCATGCATTCGCCCGATCCCTCACCGCAGCAACGATATCCTCTGTATCTTGCTCCCCAAGGGGCTAAATTCGCGACACGGCCGCGATTGCATTCTGTAAATGGCGCGCATGCATGCAGCAGCTGTGCGAGGTAACCGCATGGCATTTTGGGGCTCGCGCACAGCTACATCTCCTCTTCCAAACCCGGAAAGGGCAGACGGCCGCGATCTCCTGCACTGATCCAATGAATTTCAATGCGAGATCTAAATACATGGAGATTTTAGATTTCCACGGCTTTTATTGGTACGACAAACGAGAGAGATTTGGTTTCAATTTCTCCCATTTGCTGCTGCTACGCCTGCGCTCGCGCGCGTATAAATTGATGCACAGACGACTGGCCGTATCGTCAGTACGACTACGACGGTGCTAGCATCCCCATTCGGCCAGTTCTTCTTCTACCGATCGATTCAGCTGCTGATCGTAGTGGCAGCGTGGGCGGTCATCATGGTATGCGCGTCGGCTCTGCTCTGCCATTGCTCACCAGCTCGATCGAAAAGTAGATTTTCGTTCTAATCATCTATATGTTGCTTTGCCTGACGCACGGATCTTGAAAATGGCAGAGGGTTGCAGCAGCAGGACGCACCTCCTTGTTCCTCGTCCTGCCGCTGCTGCTGCTTCTTGTGGTATCGGCCACAGTTCGATCCGCGGCGGCGGCGGCGACCAAGGTGTGGAAAGGGGAAGGGACTCGATACAGCGTCATGGCTTTCCATGCCGCCGGGGACGGCGAGACGGATGATTCCAAGGTATAACAACAACAACGTAGCCTCGACCTACATATGATTCTCAACCTTCATGCTTCTTGGTCATTGCCGGTCAGTTCAGATCTTCCTGACCCACTCATCTGCATCCTCCGTCTTCGTGACCGACAGGCGTTCGAGGAGACATGGGAATCTGCGTGCAGGGACAGCGGCGGGGCGAACGTCTACGTCCCTGCAGGAAGGACCTTCCTGCTGCGCGACGCCACTTTCAACGGGCCCTGCAAGTCGCCCATCACCATGCAGGTAACCAACACCTACCTTCTACCGACGATTTGACCGTACTCTTATCGAAGTACAGTATAGTCGCCGACGGTATAAACCGAGGATGGAGTGTCGCTCTGCAGGTGGACGGGGACATCGTGGCGCCAAGCACCCTCTGGCAGCTAAGATCGTCAAGCGTGCTGACCTTCCACGAGGTGGACAACCTGACGGTGGACGGCAGCGGCCAGATCGACGGCCGGGGCGCCCCATGGTGGGATTGCCACAACCACAAGGTAACAACAACCCACACAAACATAGCCGTTGCTTCTTCAATCTATCTTCACGCATTGTCCACAATCTGATCAGCTGCCCCTCTCGTCTCTGACAGAAATGCAGTGTCCGGCCAATGGTAAGCACACACGCAACGCCTCTTCCAGCTGCCGAACCAAAAATACCCATTTCAGTTTAGACTTTAGACAGACATGTCTGCACGTACGCACGCGAAAACTAATTCAGGTGCATGTAATTGTAACGAACCCAGCTGGTGTCATTCTCGTTCTGCAACGGCCTGCGGGTGACCAACATACGTCTCAAGGACAGCGCCCTCAAGCACATCAGCGTGTACAGGTGCAGCCAGGCGCTGGTGCACAACGTCTCCATCTCCGCGCCCGGCGACAGCCCCAACACGGACGGGATCACCATTGGGGCCTCCCACCATGTCCGCGTCTCCTCTTCCTCCATCCAGTCCGGTACAGTAACAGCTAGCCCTTGATAAAATCCTTTGCTTCATGTGTGTTGCACTTTGACGTCAAGTGTGTGTGCATTGTAATACTCCTGACATACATTGGACGAGTGCTCGCAGGTGATGATTGCGTGTCGATTATAACGGGAACCACCGATGTGAACGTCACCGACATCACGTGTGGGCCCGGTCATGGTATCAGGTACAGATGCACAACCATGCATGCATATATATATGCAGGTCTTACTGACCAAGTGCATAAGGGCTGATGAATTTCTCTAGTGATTGGTAGCATACATTAACCTAAGCAGCTTCTTCCTTTTGTTATCTTGTCATGTAGTGTGGGAAGCCTTGGAGGTGCTGGTGAAGGCCCAGCGATGGTGGAGAGGATTACAGTATCCAACTGCAAATTCTTCAATACGACCAACGGCGTCAGGATCAAATCGTGGCAGGTAACACTGAAGCAGCATCCACATGCCTTCTCTATGTTGTGCATGTGTGTGCCTTGCATCAGTTCAAAGATAGATATCAACTGATGGTGTGTGTGTGTGTGTGTGTGTGTATACCACTGTTAATTCCCCTGATAACATATGTGATGTTATGAATGCAGGGAGGGCAAGGCAAAGCGAGCGGATTCATTTTCAGGGACCTCAACATGACTGAAGTCCAACATCCTATCGACATCGACCAGTTCTACTGCCCGCATGGAAACTGTCCAGAACGGGTAAGGAAACCTACTCAACTCAGTCACCAACACATTGACCGCTCCATCTTCAGGGCAATTGGTTGAGACTGAAACTATATTGGTTGCCTTAGCAGCAAGGTGGTGTGGCCATAACCGACGCGAGGTTCATCAACATCCATGGGACGTCCTCCGAGCGAGAGGCTATCAAGATCATGTGCAGCAATAGCGTGCCATGCCACGACATCTATCTCGATAATGTCGACCTATCCTGTTGTAGGCACACTGCCCCACCAAAAGCCAAGGCTCTGAATGCCCATGGGAGCGTCGCGGGCACGGTGGAGCCACAAGTACGGTTCTTGGGACGTTGATCCCCAGTGCTCTTCGTTGTGAACATAGACAGAGGAGTAGTGCAAAAATTCTTACCTTAGGTGAGCGCCATGTAAGGTCAGGGTAGTAGTGTTAAAATTGGATTGGCTGTAAGGATGGTAGTTATGGCCGACTACACATACACACAAGTTGTAGGCATCAAGCACAATGTATGTTGTTCAAAGTTATGGATGTCCAACTCTTATTGATCTAGTGATTGTGGACATGCCTGAAGTCCCGATAGCTCCACCAATCATATTGGGTAGATCATCTATAAGAACTATTAAAAGCTATATATAATCAATGTTCATGAGGAAAATATAAGATTTAGTCTTCCCTCACGGAAGCCCTTATGCCTTGTACAATGCAAGGTGCTTAGGAAGTATCTAGAGAAATAAACCGTTTTTTTAAGCACCGTGCTTATATGTAAAGGATAGAGGATTAATTAGGTACCCCTTCTGTAGAAATAAGCACTAGTGCTTGAGAAAAACTCAGCCTATTTTACTAAACATCTCTCTAGACACCATGAGTTGTTCAAAGCCTTGGAGCATCTCAAACCGATCCCCTAAAAAGCTAAAGAGGAGTAAAATTTCACTTTTACTTCTCTAACCTGCACCTAACCGATCCCGAGGAGTAACAATTATCCTCCTTGGACGTCCAGACTCTTAAATATACTCGGCCACCCACCCACGGAGTAAAAAACGTTCCTCTCCCCCTTGGCCACACCCTCCCCACCCTGCATCGCATCCACTCTGGCGTCGCCCTACATGCCTCCGCCGTCCACCACGAGCCATCGACGACTCCCCATAGCACCTTCCGCGCTCCTCCCCCACCTCGATTCAGTCGGTTCTCATCGTTGGCGGTGCCTAAATTGACGGAACTACGGCAGTCGCCGCCACCATCAGATTCGACGCAACCAAGGTGTCATTACGTTTTGGAGGGATTTGACGGAAACCAAACCATGCATCCACCTCGACCGCTCCCCTGCCGCCTCTTGGTATGTCCTCTCTTGCCGCTTGCATCTCAAGCGTCGATCGACCACAGACATCGTCCCGTCCCCCGTCACCCGGGCTCAGCCATTTCCCAACAACTAGTCGGTGTACCTCTACCGGTCATCAACTGTGATCATTGCTCGCAGCTGGTGTTGCGCCTCATCTCGAGCACGCCGAAACATTCCGGATGGATTTTCTACAAGTGTGAATAGGACGAAGTGAGTGCCATTTTCTACGGTTCTTGTTCGGATTCGTCGCAATTTGAAAATCATTGTTTTCTCTGTTGAACCGTGATATCTCTGTATTTATTACCGACTGATTCTCATATTATCTCTAACCTTGTAAAGCTGATTCCTAGAGATATTGTAGAGTCAGTTGGCTTATCACGCAAGACACCACCTGTATATATTGTAACAGACTCCAATGAATACAATCGAGTTGCATCCTATAGTCTTCTACATGGTATCAGTTTTCTACCGATCTCCATCGCTTCTGCCCTAGGCCGCCGCCGCGTCTCACGCCGTGGCCGCCTCCTCTCTCCTGGCGCCGCTGCTTGCTCCCCAAGCCACCGCCGCCACCGCCACTTCTCCCAAGCCGCCGCTGCCGCACCAAAACCCTAACCCTCACACGCGGCCGCCACCGCTGCTCTCTCCCAAGCCGCCGCTGCCGCCAAACCCTAAAGCCTTCCCCCAGCCGCCGCCGTTTGCATCATCATGGTGGGATCCAACTCCTCCCTCGGCAGCTCCACCACCGTCCTTGCGTTCACCTCCGACCGTCTCAACGAACTTCCCATCAAGGACCATGTTCCCGTCATCCTCGAGCTCGACTCCCCTTCCTACAACGCTTGGCGCACCTACTTTGCGCTTCTCTTCCGCTCCTACCGTCTCATTGAGCATGTTGATGGGAGCGTTGACATCCGCAACATGAAAGGCGATGACGAGTGGCTGGCCGTTGACGCCACGACATCTATCTCGACAATGTCAACCTATCATGGTGTAAACACACTTCTCCACCAAAAGCCAAGGTTCTGAATGCCCATGGGAGCGTCGCGGGCACGGTGAAGCCACAAGTGTGGTTCTCGGGCCGTTGATCCCCAGTGCTCTTCGTTGTGAACATAGTGCTTGGACATAGACAGAGGAGCAGTGCAAAAATTCTTACCTTAGGTGAGCGCCATGTAAGGTCAGGGTAGTAGTGTTAAAATTGGATTGGATGTGAGGATGGTAGTTATGGCCGACTACACATACACACAAGTTGTAGGCATCAAGCACAATGTATGTTGTTCAAAGTTATGGATGTCCAACTCTTATTGATCTAGTGATTGTGGACATGCCTGAAGTCCCGATAGCTCCACCAATCATATTGGGTTAGATCATCTATAAGAACTATTAAAAGCTATATATAATCAATGTTCATGAGGAAAATATAAGATTTAATCTTCCCTCACGGGAGCCCTTATGCCTTGTACAATGCAAGGTGCTTAGGAAGTACCTAGAGAAATAAACCGGGTTTTTTAAAAGCACCGTGCTTATATGTAAAGGATAGATGATTAATTAGGTACCCCTTCTGTAGAGATAAGCACTAGTGCTTGAGAAAAACTCAGCCTATTTTACTAAGCATCTCTCTAGACACCATGAATTGTTCAAAGCCTTGGAGCATCTCAAACCGATCCCCTAAAAAGCTAAAGAGGAGTAAAATTTCACTTTTACTTTTCTAACCTGCACCATGAATTGGTTATTTTTTAGAAACGAGAAAAATCAAAAGTTTTAATGAGCATCGAACTGCTCTGTTATTTTAATTTGACCTTTTTGGTTTTATTTTTTGGAAATAGGGAAAATCTATTTCTTTATACAGACATCGAACTAATGTGCTATTTAATTTGAACTTGTTAATTTTATATGTTAAAAAGGAAAATTGGATTACTATTAAATTTACCTTTTTCCCATTGTAAATATTGTTTCCGTATGTCTCAACCAAAAATATCTAAGCTACATGAATTGCATTGTTCTCTCACTGTTATTCGTTCTCGGCATTTTTTTCTTTTTGTAGTTTCTCTTTTGTTTTTTTTGGGCGTGATTGTGCTACTTCCATCTCAGCACCTATCATTGGTTGTATCGGTGATGGTTGCTTTGTAATACAAAGCGGGGGGCAACCTTTTTTCGGAAATATAAGATTTAATCTTCCCTCACAGGAGCCCTTAGGCCTTGTACAATGCAAGGTGCTTAGGAAGTACCTAGAGAAATAAACCAATTTTTTTAAGCATCGTGCTTATATGTAAAGGATAGATGATTAATTTAAGTACCCTTCTGTAGAAATAAGCACTAGTGCTTGAAAAAAACTCAGCCTATTTTGCTAAGCATCTCTCTAAACACCATGCATTGTTGAAAGCCTTGAAGCATCTTAAACCGATCCCCAAAAAAGTTAAAGAGGAGTAAAATTTCATTTTTACTTCTCTAACATGTACCTAACCAATCACCTAAAAGCTTTAGAGGATTAACAATTATCCTCCTTGGTCGTCCAGACTCTTAAATATACTTGGCCGCCCACCCACAAAGTAAAAAAAAATCCTCTCCCCCTTGGCCGCACCCTCCCCACCCTGCATGTCTCTATGTTCCACTCCCTCCGTTCCTAAATATTTGTCTTTCTAAAGATTTCAACAAGTGACTACATATGAAGCAAAATGAGTGAATCTACTTTCTAAAATATTTCTATATACATCTGTATGTGATAGTCCATTTGAAATCTCTAAAAAGACAAATATTTAAAAACGGAGGAAGTATTTTGTATTCAATCTCCCTATACTGTGTTGAGTAAATAGGCAATTTCTCGATTAAATTAATCCATGAGTAAATCACTAGCACGACATTGACACAAATAAACACATACTGGTATTCAGTCAAGCTAGCACATACTACGCTAATTACAGAAAGATCTACGTATAACGCTAGCATGGCTAAAACAGAAAACAGTAGGAGCGGGATAAACGAGTTATATCCTCCAGTAGGCCATGCAGAGGCTGCGGCTTTGGTGGCGGCAGCGGCGTCCTCGGCGGCCTTCTTGTCGGCTTCAGCTTTCTCGGCGGTGGCACGTTCGGCGTCGGTGGACATGGTGATGATGAAGGCGACACGGACGTAGAGAAAGTAGACGATCGGAAGCGAGCAGTCGCGTAATCGCTGCCCAAAAACCTATTCGCCCCTCATCCCGTCGACCGTGTACGCGGCGGACGGGATGGAGTCACCGGCGGCAGCAGCAGCAAGGGGATCTGTTCGTGGCGGCTAGGGTTAGGAGACACCGCACACTTATATAGACGCAGCCGTCCGTTAGTGACTGGCAAAAATAAGCGCGTAGGTGTGAGCTCGGCTCGGCTCAATCCCGCAACCTTTATAAACCACTCCAACTCTCCTTCCACTAGCGGGGTGGGACTAAACTTTCCACTACACCTAGTGCCATATAACCCACATGGACCCTTAAAGATTTTTTAGAAATTGCTATATGGACCTAGAGCCCATCTCAAATTTCAGCATATTGTAGTGTCCATGCCTCTTTGTTAGACTTGTCTATTTGTATTGTTACTTAGTCATCAACCTTTCCTTTGTAATGATGTATTTATCTCAGTTCTGACCGCATTCTTACGTTGGTTTCTCTCTTCTTAGTAGTAGTGTTTCGTCAGAAGTTGTAATGTATTTTGTCATACTCTTTATATTACTTCTGGCTTACTCTATTTTTCTTTAAAGAACTTGCTTTTAGAAGAATTTGTCGCAATCTTCAATTCACCCCCTCTAGTCAACATATTTGATCTTACAGTGCCAGACCGTGGCGCAAGTTTTAGTACGTAAGTAAGTCTAGAACAGAAGAGAGCGGGATTAGTCTGTCCCGTTGTTTTGCATGCATGCACACCATCCAGGGAGGTATTCGATGGATTTTCATAACTTTTTCGACAATTGAAAGACCATCATATAGTACTCTCTTCGTTTCAAAATAAGTGTTTTAATTTTAGTATAATTTTATACTAAAATTAGTACTAAGTTAAGACACTTATTTTGAGACGAAAGGAGTACGTAACTAGCAAGCCTAGAATGGGGACTAGGATTAGTCTCTCCTATGTTATCCCGCAAAAAATTAAGTCCAGCTCCTATGTTTAGCATGCGTACAAACCGTCCAAGGAGGTATTTGATGGATTTAGCGATAATGGATTAGAAGGCAGAGGAAGAGTTTGTAGGGGAGGCAAAAGTGGGTTTAGGGAAAGGGGGGAAATGGGGTAGCTGGGGGGTTAAAGGTGTGGTTTGGGTTAGCTTCTCGTTAGTGTGCAAGGTGACGAAGGTTATTTTTTAGATTTTGAAGCGAGGCCGTTCACAAGGAAGAAGTCCTGGAAAATGTGTTTTATGTGCATGGCGGATGTCTGATTAGTTTGAGTGGGCTATGATGAGAGTATCATCGGTGTATTGTAGCACAATTGGGGGCAAATCCTAAATGTTGAGTGCATGCTACATGGCTCATGCACAGTCAGGTTGTGATATTCCCACCTGTTGTAATCTTGTCGGCCACGTCCTTATCTCCTTTGCTTGTTACATAACACGGTCTTGACTTGTGATGTCACATAAATGAAGACCATGCTCGCACAAGCAACAGTCAAGCCACGACAAGAGCCAGTCACCACCAACAGGTCCAAAAATTAAAGGAGGGAGATCATGAGCACCGTCAAATCTCAATTCAGAACACTCCGGTTGTTTTAGGACTCTAGATATGGACGTAGGCTATACGTGCAACTGTTGGAAATATTAGCACTTTTCCGATTAGATTTATCTACGAATAAACAGTAAGCATGGCATAAACGGTATGCATCTCATAGCAATACTTAAGCATACTAGCACGTACAGAACATAGAATCGAACCTTCTATGAGCAGCACATATACGGCTAGCATAAGTATGAGTAAACGAGGGATGAGCAGATCATACCTTCCGGTTGGCCAGGCCAACACGGCGGCTGTAGCAGCAGCCTCGGCGTCGTCCGTGGCCTTATTCTTAGCGGCGGCGGCGGCGGCCATGGTGTCGATGCATAGGAAGTAGTGGAAGCAAAGGCGAACAGAGTTGGGGACGGATCGGGAGCAGTCGCGTCGAGACGCTCCCCAAAAACCTTATTGCCGTTCTCCCGGGCAGGATCTCGAACGACAGGGTTCCGGAGGCACCTGCTCTCCCGACCAGCCGTGCATGCGGTCGTCGAGATGGGATCGCCGAAGACAGCACAGAGTGAGGAACAGTAGATGACGGCTAGGTCAAGCGAGAGGGAGTGAGTGAGCGGAGGCCCACGACCGAGTCGGCCCACTCCCGGCAAGGGAGTCGTTGTTCCCGGCAAGCGTCGCACTCCCGGCAAGGGGTCGACGAATCCTGGCAACGCGGGTCCCGACAAGAGTCGCACCCCCGGCAAGGGGTCGACGAGGCAACGCAAGTGAGCCCACAGTCCAATGTCTTGGACAGTGGCCCTCATGTTAGCGACTCGTTAATTAATCCTTGATTAATTATTTCGTTCCTGAGCGGCAAAAATAAGCTTCGGCTCGGCTCATTCCCGCAACCCGCAACCCGCGGCGCGCGCGCGTCGTGATGAGGCGAGGCGTGGCGAGGCAGGCGGCGGAGGAAGAGGAGCGCGCGTGTACCACTCCTCTTCCCAAGCTCCCAATGGCAAGTGGTAGAGCAGCCCTTATAAAGGGGTCTCAACTCTCCTCAACTAGCAAGGTGGGACTAAACTTTCCACCACCTGCCATCTCATACATGGGCCTCAAGATTAACCAGGGATTAGTGTCTTATATGGGCCTAAGCCCATCCATAATCCAACAATCCCCCACCAGATCTCGAGGCACATAAATTTGTCAACTGTTCCAAACAATGCTTGATATACCAGTATTTTCAGTGGAGACTGTTAAGTTGAACTTCCACCTAGAGTAACAGGATTAGACTTCTTCACAACTGAACAATGGGCTATCCCTTGAATTGTCAGTTTGGCGTGCAGAAGTTTCGCCTATTGTCAGTTCATACATGGCTGCCGAAGGCTAAACCCCACGGGTGGAGCTTATTAGTCATACTCTGTACCTTCTCATGAGCTTAATAGAGATTCCCCAATCTCATAGACTGTGACCGGTAGTCGGGCTCACATAGGTGTGTTCCTCTAAAGAATACTCTGTATGTTAGCATCTTGCTTACACAAGCTTTGGAACACATTAAGACAAATGTCAGTCTGCCTTACAGAATTGAGAGTATTGTGCATCTTCAACGGAGTGGGTTAATTAAGATACTCTCCTCAGTTGACTGCTGGATTGTTTTCCCAGGTCCTAATTCACGGGATCTCCGATCACATAGGTTGGGTTACCCCCATGGCAACTTACGTGGGTCTCATACCCATTTCCCTCGATGTATTTTCTATCACAATCCGTGATAGCCCTTTCATAAAAGGGTCTGCCAGATTCTTAGCCGTCTGGATATAATCCAACACTATTACTCCGGAGTTTCTTCATTTTCTGATAGATTTCAATCTTTTTCTTATGTGCTTTGTGAATTTCATGTTATCCTTTGAACTCTTAGCCTTGGCAATCACTGTTTGATTGTCACAGTTCATAAGGACAGCCGGCACTGGTTTATCAACCACCGGCAAATCCAACAAAAGCTCTCGAAGACATTCTGCTTCGACGCATGATGTGTCTAATGCTGTGAGTTCTGCTTCCATGGTCGATCTGGTTAAGATCGTCTGCTTGCAAGACTTCCAGGAAACAGCACCACCACCAAGTGTGAAGACATGTCCACTTGTGGCTTTCATATCATCAGCATCAGATATCCAATTCGAATCACTATACCCCTCAAGTACCGTCGGGTACCCAGAATAGTGAATTCCATAGTCCGTAGTACCTTGCAAATAGCGCATGACTCGCTCAAAAGCATGCCAATGCACATCTCCCGGATTGGAAACAAACCGGCTCAGTTTGCACACAGCAAATGAGATGTCGGGACGAGTAGCACATGCCAGGTACATCAGTGAACCAACCACTTGAGAATATCTCAATTGATCTACAGCCGTGCCTTCGAATTTTCGAATCCACGCGCTAGGATCATATGGTGCTGCAGAAGTTTTGCAGTCCGAATATCCAAAACGGCTCAAAATCTTCTCAACATAGTGGGATTGCAAAAGTGTAATTCCACCTTCAGAATTTCTCAGTAGCTTGATGTTCAGGATAACATCAGCCACACCCAGGTCCTTCATCTCAAAGTTGTGAGATAGAAAAGACTTGACCTCCTCAATGACCTTGAGGTGGGTCCCAAATATCAGTATGTCATCGACATACAGACACAGTATAACTCCTTTGCCCCACCATAGCGATAGTATACACATTTGTCAGCTTCGTTCACAACAAAGCCAGCAGATGTCAGAGTAGTGTTGAACTTCTCATGCCATTGCTTAGGCACTTGTTTCAGGCCATACAAAGATTTCACTAGCTTACACACCTTTCCTTCCTGACCATTTACTACAAAGCCATCCGGCTGTTGCATGTAAATTTCCTCGTCTAGCTCTCCGTTAAGGAAAGCCGTCTTAACGTCCATCTGATGAACGAGAAGACCATGCGAGGTAGCCAAAGCGAGTAACACTCGAATGGTTGTCAGTCTACCCATAGGTGAATAAGTGTCAAAGAAATCC
The DNA here is from genome assembly GCF_018294505.1 of Triticum aestivum. Lineage (NCBI taxonomy): Eukaryota > Viridiplantae > Streptophyta > Magnoliopsida > Poales > Poaceae > Triticum > Triticum aestivum. The sequence continues at coordinate 107,034,933 of NC_057800.1, read as the reverse complement.
TCTTCTTCTTTCTAGGTATAACCCTTGGCCACAAGCCTAGCCTTGTACTTCTCAACAGTACCATTGGGCCTAAGCTTCCTTTTGAACACCCACTTACATCCTAATGGTCGACAACCATAAGGACGATCAGTGATCTCCCATGTCCCGTTAGCCAAGATGGAATCCATCTCGCTGCGGACCGCATCCTTCCAGTAGTCAGCATCCGGAGATGCATAAGCTTCTGAAATGGAACTGGGAGTATCATCATCCACGAGGTACACGAGGAAATCATCACCAAAGGACTTTGCAGTCCTCTGTATCTTGCTCCTGACAGGAGCTTCCTCGTCATCCTCCGTGAAACTCTTATCACTTTTATGTTCATAATATTCCATCGGAATAGCAGGTTCAGGAGTCTCATCAGATTCCAGTCTAGAATTGCTTTGCATATCTCTCATGGGGAAAATATCCTCAAAGAATGTAGCATCCCTAGACTCTATAATTGTACCGACCTTCTGGTCAGGTACCTCAGATTTCACCACTATAAATCTATAGCCAACGCTATGCTTGGCATAGCCAAGAAAAACACAGTTCACGGTCTTTGGTCCCAACTTGTGCTTTTTGATTATCGGCACATTGACTTTCGCCAAACAGCCCCAAGTGCGCAAGTGAGAGAGTGTAGTTCTTTTCTTTTCCCATTGCTCATAGGGAGTAGTCTCATTATCCTTTGTGGGAACTTTATTCAGACATGACAAGATGTCAATACAGCCTCCCCCCACCATGCCTTGGATAAACTCAATGTATCTAACATGGCGTTAACCAAATCAGTTAGAGTACGATTTTTCCGTTCGGCAACCCCATTTGACTGGGATGAGTAGGGAGGCGTCCTCTCATGAATAATACCATGTTCCGCACAGAATAAATTGAACTCATTAGAAAAGTACTCTCCACCACGATCAGACCGGACTCGTTTTATTTTCTTCTCAAGTTGGTTCTCAACTTCAGCCTTATAGACTTTAAAGTAGTGTAGAGCCTCATCCTTAGTATTTAACAAATACACATAGCAGAATCTAGTGGAATCATCAATCAGAGTCATGGAGTACTTCTTTCCACCTTTAGTCAACACACCATTCATCTCATAGAGATCTGAATGTATGAGCTCTAGAGGTGCCAGGTGTCTCTCCTTCACAAGCTTGTGAGGCTTACGAGGTTGATTAGCTTGCACACACGCATGGTACTTAGAGCCTTTGGCTAAAGTGAAACTAGGGATTATATCCATCTTAGCTAGCCGCGTCATACAACCGAAATTTATGTGACAAAGACGTGAATGCCAAACTTCGGATTTGTTCACATTAGAATGAATTTGGTTCACGACTTTATTACAGAAATCCTCTAGGGAAAGGCGGAACAAACCACCACAATCATATCCTTTTCCAACAAATAGTCCATACCGAGATACGACCACTTTGTTAGACGCAAATACTAACTTAAACCCTTCTTTACATAGAAGGGAGCCACTAACGAGATTCTTCCTTATGGCGGGGACATGCTGCACGTTCTTCAGTTGCACGATCTTTCCCGAAGTAAACTTCAGATCTACCGTGCTAACACCATGAACAGAAGCATGCGAGCCATTCCCCATCAGGACGGAACAATCTCGTGCGACCTGGTAGGAAGAAAACAAAGACACATCAGCACACACATGAATATTGGCCCCAGTGTCAATCCACCAATCGGTGGACTGACAAACTGAAAGTATGGTAAACGGATTACCATCCCCAGATGCCGCATCATTGTTGCTCAGAGTGACATTCACAGACTTAGAGTCCTGTGCTGGCTTCTTGTACTTGTTTGGGCACTTGTTTGCCCAATGTTCATCGGAACCACAAGTAAAGCAGCCATCTCTCTTTTTGTCTTTCTTCTTACCCTTTTTCTTAAAGGTAGCATTCTGCTGGACAAAGTTCTTTCCCTTGAACTTGTGAAAATTCTTCTGCACCACATTGGCGCTAGAAGAACCCTCTGCCCCTTTCACGTGTGAGTCCTTTGCTCTCGAGTTCTGCTCAACACTGAGATGACCAATGACATCCTCAACAGAGAATTCACGTCTCAAGTGCTTGAGAGAAGTAGCAAAGTTCCTCCAACTAGGAGGGAGTTTTGCAATAATGCAACCCGCGACAAACTTGTCCGATAACTCACACTTCAGGAGCTCCAGCTCCTTAGCAATGCACTGTATCTCATGAGCCTGGTCCAATACAGAACGGTTATCAACCATCCTGTAATCATGGAACTGCTCCATGGCATACAGCTCACTGCCAGCATCAGTTGCGCCGAATTTGACTTCGAGCGCATCCCACAAGTTTTTGGCAACGCCTATATGAATATAGGCGTCAACCAACTTGTCTCCAATCACACTCAGAACTGCTCCCAGAAAGATTGTGGTTGCGTCTCTAAACGCCTTCTCCTATTCAGGAGCAATCGTTTCTGTGAGGGACACACCACCAACACAAAACACGTTCATCGCTGTGAGCCACAAGGTGGTCCTAGTTTGCCAATGCTTAAAATGCGTCCCGATAAACTTTTCCGGTTTCAGAGTAGCAGCAAAGCCTTAAATCGAAAAGTGCCTAAAATAATGTTTTTGGATTGTTGGAAATATTAGCACTTTTCCGATTAGACTTATCCACGAGTAAACAGTAAGCATGGCATAAACGGTATGCATCTCATAGCAATACCTAAGCATACTCATAAGTATGAGTAAACAAGGGATGAACAGATCATACCCTCTGGTTGGCCAGGCCAACGCGGCGGCTGTAGCAGCAGCCTCGGCGTCATCCGTGGCCTTCTTCTTAGCGGCGGCGGCGGCCATGGTGTCGATGCAGAGGAAGTAGTGGAAGCAGAGGCGAACAGAGTTGGGGACCGATCGGGAGCAGTCGAGACGCTCCTCAAAAACCTTATTGCCGTGCACATAGTGAGGAACAATAGATGACAGCTAGGTCAAGCGAGAGGGAGTGAGTGAACCGAACTAGGTTACTTCACTCCCGGCAAGGGAGTCGTTGTTCCCGGCAAGGGGTCGACGAATCCTGGCAACGCGGGTCCCGCGAAGAGTCGCACCCCGGGTACCACTCCTCTTCCCAAGCTCCCAATGGCAAGTGGTAGAGCAGCCCTTATAAAGGGGTCTCAACTCTCCTCAACTAGCAAGGTGGGACTAAACTTCCCACCACCTATCATCTCATACATGGGCCTCAAGATTAACCAGGGATTAGTGTCTTATATGGGCCTAAGTCCATCCATAACCCAACAGCAACAACATATATGGGCACTAGATGATTGGCAATACAATCACGTCGGATCTCATCTGTTGTAATTTTGGCCGGCCACGTCCTTATCTCCTTTGCTTGTTGCATAGGACTCTAGATGTGGACGTTGGCAATACCTGCAACAACATATATAGGCACTAGATGGGTGGCAATACAATCACGCCCCATCTCATCTGTCTCTACAATAACGAATGAGGTGGGTTGGTTGAGACGTTGCGGGTCTCCCTGGATTTGCAACCGATGCAATGTCGGCGCACGCCTTTGGAAAAGAATGGAAGTCTTCCCAATTTGGAGTAGGCTTTCGAATCCACGATGGGTGAGTGATTGCGCACGGTGAGCGAGAGATTTCATAGGATCAAAAACTGGCTGACACATACACACGCGCGCGCGCGCGAAACGTCGCCTGTCGCCGAGCATTCATTTGTAAGCGTGGGGTTCGGCTCCTCTACAGTTATGTTACTACTGGCCACCCGTAGTTACTTGTTCAATCTGCCGTTCAATCTAATCGGAGGGCTTCCCTTTCTCTCCATCCTTCTCATCGCAGCGACGTGTACTTCCCGAGGAAGCGGGCGTTCTTGCTGTCCACCGACCAGTGATGAACTCGAAGAACTCGGCCTCAATGGCCGTGTACTCGACGTGCTCCTTCTACTTGTATTTCTAGCCACGACGATCTTGTAAAATTTCAGCAAGAAGGCGATCTTGGTGCGTGATCCACACCCATGGCATTAGCTGTGAAGGAAAATCCTAGCTACCCAGACCGCGCCGCCCAAGCCGTCCATCTCGCGATCGGACGGCCCCGGACGTGCACCCGTGCATTTGCTCGATCCCTTAACGATATCCTCCCTCTGTATCTTGTTCTGCAATTCGGGGAATGAAATACTACACCCATTTAATAAACCATCAAGCCATCGCAAGAGGAGAGGAGGGACGGACGCGATTACATGCTGGAAATGGCGTCGCGTCGCGTTTTTGGCAAGGCGCAAACGCAGGCAGCTGGGCGGGATAACCGCATGGCATTTCTGGGGCTCGCGTGCAGCTAATCTCCTCTTTCAAACGGGGAAAGGACAGACAGACGGCCGCGGTCTCCTGCGCTGATTTGGATATCTATAACATCCGCGGCATTACTGCCACGACAAACGAGAGGTTTGGCCTGAATTTTTGCCCCATTTGCTGCTGCGCCTACGCTCGTGTCGTGCGCTCTCGTCTCGCGCGTGTATGTATAAGTACATACACATGAGCACACGGCTGTCGGCGTCATCGGTCGGCACGGCGGTGCTTGCAACCTACTACCAGCAGGCATCCCCAGCCAGCTCTTCTTCCACCGATTCAGCTGCTGATCGTGGTAGCATCGGTGATCATCATGGTATGCGCGTCAGCTATGCTCTACCGTCGCTCATCATCTATGTGTTGCTTTGCCTGACGTGTGGATCTTGAAAATGGCAGAGGGCTGCAGCAGGACATGGCGCCTCCTTCCTCGCGCTGCCGCTGCTACTGCTTCTCGTGGTGTCGGCCGAAGCCCGATCTGCGGCGGCGGCCGGGCGGCGGAAAGGGGAAGGGACTCGGTACAGCGTCATGGCTTTCCACGCCGCCGGGGACGGCAAGACGGATGATTCCAAGGTATAACATCAGCGTACTCCCATACGATTCTCGACGTGCATGCATCTTGGTCACCACATTGCCGGTCAGATCAGATCTTTCTTACTTGCTTATCTGCACCCTCCGTCTTCGTCTCGCCGGCAGGCGTTCGAGGAGACGTGGGACTCGGCATGCAGAGACAGCGGCGGGGCGACGGTGTACGTCCCTGAAGGAAGGACCTTCCTGCTGGGAGAGACCAAGTTGCAGGGACCCTGCAAGTCGCCGATCACCATGCAGGTAAAAACCATCCGGCGATCGACGACGATCAGGCCGTCCGTCCTGCATGACCCATCTTCGTCTCTAGTCTCTAGCACAAGACATATCATATAACCGAGGCTGGTGCTTCCGCAGGTGGACGGGGACATCGTGGCGCCAAGCTCCATCTGGGGCCTAAAGTCGTTAACAAGCCTCCTGGCCTTCTACAGGGTGGACAACCTGACGGTGGACGGCAGCGGGCAGATCGACGGCCGAGGCGCGCCGTGGTGGGACTGCTACAACAAGAAGGTAACAGCAGCATACCTGGGCAAACAAATATGGCCGTTGCCTTCTTCATTCTATCTTCATATATACATACATTGTGCACAACCTGACGCTGACGCCCCTCCTCTCTTGTTCCCACAGAAATGCCATTACCGGCCACAGGTAAGCGCACACACAATCCCTCTTTCAGTTTCAATCTGGAACTAGTCAGGCATATGTATGTGTGTATGTTGAAACTCATCCAGGCTTGCACATACTTGTAACCCAGCTGGTGTCATTCTCGTTCTGCAACGGTCTACGGGTGACCAACATACGCCTCAAGGACAGCGCCGACAAGCACATGAGCGTGTTCGAGTGCAGCCAGGTGCAGGTGCACAACGTCACCGTCGTGGCGCCCCGCGACAGCCCCAACACGGACGGGATCACCATGGGGGCCTCCGACCATGTCCGCATCTCCTCTTGCAACATCCACAGCGGTACACCCCCCTCCTTCACTGCATGCACATTGCAGTATCGCATCAAGGGTGTTTGCAACACTCCTGAAGCATGTTTGCAACACTGCTGCTGACATGGATACATTGGACAAGTGCAGGTGATGATTGCGTGTCGATTCTAACGGGCACCACCGATGTCAACGTCACTGACGTCATGTGTGGGCCCGGCCATGGCATCAGGTATACAGATGCACAACACAGCCATGCTTATATATGCAGGCCTGTGCTTACCAAGTGCATAAGATATTTCTGATAAGCATTGTCTACTGAGTAGCATACATTGAGCAAGGTTAGCTGTTTTGACCTTATTGTGTAGTGTGGGAAGCCTTGGAGGTGCCGGTGAAAAACAAACGATGGTGGAAAGAATTACAGTATCCAACTGCAACTTCTTTAATACGATGACCGGTGTCAGGATCAAATCGTGGCAGGTAACACTGAAGCCGCATCTACATGCATGTGTGTGCCGTCAGTTCAAAGATACCAACCCATGGTTGCATACACCATGGTAGTATTTTCCCCAAACTTATATGATGTTATGAGAAATGCAGGGAGGGCGAGGCAAAGCGAACACGTTCCTTTTCACGGACCTCAACATGACTGAAGTACGGTATCCTATCTACATCGACCAGTTCTATTGCCCCCAGGGAAACTGTCCAGAACGGGTGAGGAAACCCACTCAATTGAATTCAGTCACCACCACTACCTCAACTGAAACCATATTGGCTGCATTTGCAGGAAGGTGGTGTGGCCATAACGGACGCAAGATTCATCAACATCCGGGGGACGTCCTCGGAGCAAGAGGCCATCCAGATCCTGTGCAGCAAAAGCGTGCCATGCCACGGGATTTTTCTCCACAACGTGGACCTCTCTTGGGCCAACCACACGGCCCCAACAAAAGCCAAAATCCTAAATGCCCAAGGAAGAGTCGCGGGCAAGGTGAAGCCACAAGTACGCTTCCGTGGCCTCTGATCAGAAGTGCTCTCCGTCGTGAACATAGTGCTTGGACATAGACAGAGGAGCAAGTGCAGAAATGCTTACCATAGGTGAGCGCTACGTGAGGCAGGGTAGTAGTGCTAAAATTGGATTGGTTGTAATGATGGTGGTTCATGCCATCTCATATCTGTCATGCCTACAACTTCTCAATGTATGGCCATTCTTCTATCTATAATATATAAGCAGGAGCACCGAGGTGCTTATCTGCGGCATCAATTCAGAGTATCTCGCATGATTCTGTCTCATATCTGTCATGCCTACAACTTCTCAATGTATGGCCATTCTTCTATCTATAATACTATAAGCAAGAGCACTGAGGTGCTTATCTGCGGCACCAATTCAGAGTATCTCGCATGATTCTGTCTCTGACCGGCCGAACACCACATACCGGTTGTTCGCGACGTTGTCGTAGGCGAAGTCCCTCACAAACCTAGCCATGGCACCGCCAAGAATTAGTAGTTTGCAATTGCAGTGGTTCAATTGAAAGCATGCCGTGTGTGTGTGAATTGAGCTTACAGAGGGGCAATTTTGAGGAACGCGGCGAGCTGCGGGAACGGCAGGTTGAGGTACTCCATTATCCTCAGCACAGCTTCAGACTTGATGTAGGACCTGCACAGCAACAACATTTCTGATACTTGGTCCATGGCTGATGTCCATTAACAATAGCAGAGCAGCTAGAGGCGATGGTTACCTGTCCTTCTCGACGAGGACGACGCTGGAGATGTCGTCGGGGCTTCTGCCGGACCGGCGCAGGAGCTTCCTCCCGGAGTCGCTCTGGAGGGGGATGTACCTGATGCTCCGGCCAGGGTCGCGCTCCCGCACGAACCGGACGCCGCCGTTGCAGAGGTTGCACACGCCGTCGAAGAGCATGATGGGCCTCGAGTCGGCGGGCTGGAAGAACTCGGCGTCCGTGGCCGCCTTCACGGGCTCCCCCGCCGCCGACGCGGCCGCCCGTAGGCTCGGTCGCCGGAGTCCCCTTCCCCGTCCTCCCGTGTGTCGCGGCTGCAGCGGAGGCCCGCGCTGCCGCTGGGGCGGCGGCGCAGAAGGCGAGCTGTAGCTGCACCAGTAGCGCCCGGCCATGGTCGCCATCGCCTCCTTCGTTTCTCCCGTGTATCTGCTGTGCAGTGGCTTGTTGAGGCTTCATTCTCTTCGGAGCCGAACGCACGGTGCGCCTGAGGCTACGTGGCACGTCCAGCAACGGGTAATTTGGCCAGGGTAAAACGGGCTTGCAGCCGAGCGGATTTGCTCCCAGACTTTCACATTCCAAACTAAAATTACATGAGAAGGACAGCGCTTGCATTTGCACCATAGTGGTATCCATCAACAACATTATAAACGTAGAGCCACCAGATTGGGACCAAGCAGAGCACACGCGAAAAAGATTATTTCCAGCCAGCGGTTTGGAGAAAAAAAATGCACGCGGAACAGATTCATCATCTGCCAAAGAGTTCACAAACACTGACACTAAGAAAATACAAGTTAAACAGGGACACACGCCATGTCTCATGCATTGGTTCTGAAGTTTTAAACAACAGCGGAAACAAAGTAGAGCAACGGGATGCGGTCGCTACGGCTTTGTTTGGTTCTTCAGGCCTCCTCCTCGCCTTCTTCGGCGTCTGCCGCAGCAGAGGCCATCAACTCGTCGAATTTCTCGCTCTTCCCCAACTCTATCTCAATCTGCGTGAACATATATCCATGTCAGTTTTAGTTGTTAAGTCGAATTTCATACATCAGAGAAATGACACACTGGCAACCAAAGAGACAAGCCAAACTGTTGTTCTTCTCTGACCTTGGCCTTTTGGAATGGGCGGCCTCTAGATTCGTCATTTATTTCCACTGTGGATGTCCTAATCTCTACACACATCAAGGTTAAAAGAGGAAAGTTCAGAGCACATAATGATAAACGGTAATGTTAACTGGCTGACGTTCCCTGGGAGGGAGGCCCCAGCGAACGCCCGCACAGCCGTTTGATCATGATCACACGTAGCAATTTTCGCATAACAACACCATTTGATCAGACATAGTCTACATTACAGGGAAAGAAGAAGATTCTTACTCTTCTCAACAGCGAGGCCGTTGTTCTTTAGAATCTCCGCCACAGTCACAACCGTCGCAATGGCTGCAAACACATCTTGGTTAGTGCCAACTTAAACAATAAAGAAAACAGAAACTCAATGAATGCGGAAGTGCCACTAATAAGTCCAGATGGCAGCCCATAACTTACATATGTAATCAATCAATTTTACTTGACAATCCTAAAGACTGATGTGTTTTCAACATCCAAGTCAAAGTGCCCATGGTTTGCAGAAGTATTGTGGATAGTCATAGTTATATGAGATTACTCAAGAGCGCAAGAGCGAAAGGGTCCATAGTGTAACGCTTGTGGCTCCAGAGTAGCACCTCCAGCGCATGATTCCCCGTAGAAGCAAATTTCAGGGCTGGTTAAAAAACCTCCCTCACTGGCAAACCATTATATCTGCATGGCACCGGCCCGGCCAGTAGTAATGTGGCGGCTGGCCTGTGTGTGTGGCCTGTCAGGGTTTGTGGGGTTCCTCAGTCGGGAAGTGAGGTTTCTTCTTCTTGCAAAAAATACGTGGGAGGCGATCTTCCCCCCACTGGCTGAGTAATCAAGAACGCGGTCTTTCCCCAACTGGCCCCGAGTACTCAAGAGCGCGAGATACAATCCGATTGACTTTTGCACAACTGAATACACAATATTCAGTTATGCAAACAGGCATATCCCACGACAGAAGACTATTTACAACAGATTAAGCAAAAAATATCACAGGAGCACGTTAATGTGCAAATATTTTTATCAAATGAACTCACCAGTTTCTGAAACTAGCAACAACACAGTCCAGGGGAATTGTTAGGGTTTAAGCAATAACAGAATATTTTACGGATCCTAGCTGTCCCGAAAGTCTAGTGGTTAACTACACATCTAAGCTACTCCCTCCGATCCATAATAAGTGTCACAGTTTGAACTAAGGCCGCACAATCACTCGATCAAATTCGCGAAAACACGAGGCACAAATCACACCATAAATAGTGTAAACATAGCAATCGGTTGCGCAGGCGGCGTTACCAAAATTACATCCCTACTGGCATTCAATCAATCAGAGGCACGGGAGAAACGAGACTCACCCATCCCGAGCGCGGAGAGCTCGACGTCGCCGTGCTGCTGCATATACCTCTGCAACCAACAAACCAACAAAGCAAAATCGTTTCAGAGACGGCGCGGACGAACGAACAGGGGATCGAACCAAAAAGGTGGACTGGCCGGCGCGGTACCTTGGCGAGGTTGACATAGAAGAAGAGGGGCTTCTTGGTGTTGGACACCTGGATGCGGTTGCTGCTGCCGCTGGCGCCCCGCCTCTGCCCCTCCCCGGCGGCGGCGGCGGCGGCCGGCGCGTCGGCCGCGGCGCCCGCCGCCCCCTCGCCGTCCTCCACCTTGAGGCCCCTCACGCCCTCGGTTATCCCCTCCACCGCCATGAGTGCTGGCTGGTTTGCTGCCGCGCCGCAAAGCTAGATCGACAGGATTTTTTTTTTCTAGGTTTCTCGTTCTAGGTTGTAGTCTCGACCACGTTGCGTGCTGCGTTCGCAGAGAGAAACGGACGGAGGCGAAGGAAGAAGGTAAGCAAAGTACCAAACCCAGCAAACGCGTAACCCTACTTTGATTGGGCTTTTCTTGGTCGTTGCAGCCGGCCGACGTGAAAAAAACGCGAGAGCTGTATCCTGGCCCGGCCTGTTTTCCATTTTTCCGTATCTGTTTTTCTTTTTTCTTTATCACATCTATTTTACCAAGTGACACATATGTGGTAAGCAATCAACTATTCAAAAATGTTTTTTCTCATTTTCCTAAAAATATTCAGAACACAAAGTTTTCATTTAAAAAACAAAATCTCAAAAAATGTGCCGGTTTTCAAAATTTGTTCAAAATTTTCAAAACAAATCAGAGGTAAAAGAACTTAGGATTCAAAATTGTTAGCTTATTTAAAATGTCCGAAATTTCTTTAAAAATACAATTGCCAAATTCAAAAAAATCTTTATATTTTTAAAATTTGCTCAAACTCAAAAAATCTTTAGGAATTCCGAAAAATGCTCATGTTTTCGAAATACTTTCGAAAATTTAGAAAATGTTCATGTTTTGAAAATTTGTTCAAAAATGCAAAAATAAATTGGGGAATTTAAAAAAAATCATAGTGTTCCTAATTCCAAAAAAATGTTCACATTTTAAAAAATAATCAAGATTCCCAAAATATGTTTGCGTTTTTTGAAAAAATTGTTCAAAATTTTGAAAATTATTCATGTTTCAAAAAATATTCACTTTTTTAAACAATAAATCATCTTCAGAATTTCAAAAATGTTTAAATCTATCGGGGCTTATAGTTTTTATATCCCCACGCTGCCTATTTGGACACCGAAGCTTACAAGTTACAGTGGCTAGCTGGTAGGATTAGCAGCGATAGGTTCGTAGTTTGATTCCTCACCCGCGCAAGCCACTAAGATTAACAACAATAGGTCCATAGCTTCAATGGCTCGAGGGCTCCTTCGTGGAGACCATAAAGGGGTGGCAATCGGGGTGGTTCTACATCACTGAGCCGCATGACGCCAACTGGGTGGCGGCCCCCGAGTTTCGATCCGAAATCCCCACGCGGCTCACTTCCTGGAAGGAGAAGGGCCTGTCCTGGGGCTCATCGGTGGAGCTGGACGGACTCTAGAAGTGTATCCGGAACATGACAAGCAAGAAACTTAAGCTTGTCAACATAGTCCAAGTCATGCTCTTCCGCCGGATCCTCCCATGTCAACAACGGGCTTTCAACTTATGGGAGTTCGACCCGGCCCAGCACCAGACTCTACGTGAGCTCTTCAACACGACGCATAAGGACGTCTGGAAGGTGCTGTTCAAGGGCACCGAGGTCCCTCCTTCTCTTACCAAGGACCACGGGCTAAGGCGAAGCGCCCTGCGAATCTGGTAAGCTATGTGCATAGGGTATTTATTTCCCATAGCTTAACCATGTGCAGGGTCTGAGCTCCCATGCCTTTGACAGGTCTGGATGGAGACATCGGAGCAGATTAACTGTCCGGCCCCTCTGCCCGAAGACCCTGCGGACGCTCTCCTGATGGAGATGCGGACTCCGGCTCCTTATGCGGTGCCGGAGAAGACTAAGAAGAAGGCCAAGGGAACCCGAAAGAGTTCCCGGCGCCAGGTGGTATCGGACTCATCGTCCGATAACTCCGAGACGCACTCCTCCCGTGAAGATGAGGAGAAGGAAGATGAAGATTATCCCCCTCCAGCCGAGGGAGACAAGAAAAGGAAGGCCGCCCCAACCGGGGAGGCCGAAGGGTCCAAGAAGGGAAGGACTCTCCTTCCGGACTGCTCCACTACAGCCGCCGACGGCGAAGACGAGTGGCTGCTCAGGGCCAAGCCCCTGGCGAAGTTGTAAGTATTCGGATACCAAAGTAACTCATAGCATACTTTTGTTGCACTGCTTCCCCTAACGTCGAACATGATTATGCAGTCCGCCCCAAGCCCGTATCGACGTATCCTCGTCAGACGGTTCCTTGGACTCGTCGGACATGGATAGTGATACACTTCCAACCGCCTCCTCTCCTTGTCCTACGGACAATGCCAAGGTATTGTCTCAAGGGGCACCAAGCCGGGGGGAGACAGTCCCGGAGGCGCCTCAAGGCAACCTTCCGGACTCCAGGAGCAAAGGGATTAAGGCTCCTAGGGGCTCCAAGTTCGGCCCTCGGCCAAACACCACGCCGGAACCTCCCGTGGTTCCAGACTCGGGCAGGCGGCCCCCTTCCAAGAAGGGCAAGCTGTACGTGCCGGTGACCTCTGTCCAACCAGAGGCACCGGACGACCTACTGGGAGTGCTTCGGGGCACTTCCATCGACGAAGCGACCGCACTATTATGAGTGCGGTGATCAAGAAGGTTCAGTTCACAAAGAGCGGACTGACTGAAGTCTGTGCCAGCCTTCTAACAGGCTTTGAGGTAAGTATTTAAAATATAGGAAAAATATTACCGCATAGACAGTAGCCCCTGATGCTCTGTTTGGTGTTCACAAAGAAAAGCCGAATAGAGGATCAATAATATCTACAAGAGTCTAATATAAGTATGTCTGTATGCGTATGCAGACTTCGCTGCTGACCTCTGCCGCACTGACTGCGGAGGTCGCCGCACTGAAGCAGGACCTGAAGCGCTCTGAGAAAGAGCTTGGCCTTGACAAGAGGCAGCTCGAGGAGAACAAAGGTAACTAATACCTTGTCTATATAAAAAAAGAAAATGTGGTTGCGAACTGACAGGATCATCATGAATGTGCCAGGGGCCACGACCGAAGTGGCGACCCTGAAGCAATCGTTATCCGAGGCCGAAAACAAAGTGGCCAAGGAGCGCACCGAGCGGGAGAAACAAGAGGCACGGGTGGGCGAGGTGCAGCAAGAGCTTCAGGCTCTCATGAAGAAACACGAGACTTTGGATCTTGACTCAAAGACGCGAGAGTCTGAGCTTGCCGCGGCCCTCGAGAGCACAAAGCATGCCAAGGCTGAAGCCCAAAAGGCCCTCCAGGAAATTGAGGCAATGAGGAAGATACCGGCGGGTAAGGCATTCAATATGCAAAGCAAGCATGTGAAAGTAAATTCTTTGTTACTTACCCGAGTCCGGAGCTCTCCAGGAGCATTCGCAGATTTGCCCCGCAGCGTGTCGGATGCCGCAAAGTATCACCAGGCCGAGGAGGGAAGCTCGACGGAGAAGTTGTTCTGGTCTCAATACACTGGGACCGAACACCCGATGCCTATGAGCAACCAGCTGAAGCAACTGGTCGAGGTGCACAAGGCGGCCGAACAGGCCATGAGGGGCCTTATAGTCCGGATGTGGCCTGGCGACTCCCTTCCCAACAACTACTTCGGCCTGGTGAGGCGGCTTGTGGATGCCTGCCCATGGCTGGAAGTCATCAAGCGGTCCGCCTGTATCGAAGGTGCCCGCCGGGCTTTTGCCCGTGCAAAGGTGCACTGGGCCAAGATGGACGCCGAGAAGCTGGTGAAGGAGGGGCCGCCGTAGGGCAAGGAGCATCGCCACCCCGACATGTATTATGAGGGTGTCCTGAAGGGTGCCCGTCTTGTGGCGGATGAGTGTACAAAGGATGTAATATTTGAATGAACTCGCTCGTGTGATCCTGTATTATGAAAACTTATTCATATGCGCTATGCAACGCTTGTTTGAATTTGAAATATTACCTTTTGTGCGGTTGTTTCTTAAATCTGAGAGATGGCTAGTCGTCGGCTTCTGCCCCCATGCCACGAGTGCTAGGGTGTTCGGGATGAATCTGAGCACTCTTGTTTCCATTGTTGGGTCCTTTGAGGGAGGTGCTCAGCGCAACGAACAAGGCAATCGGGCTATAATGCTTTATCACTCTCACTTAGCCATAGAAGTCTACAATTTTCAGTTTTGGCGAAGCCCCTAGTATTCGGAAGGCCGAATTCGGGGCGCTATACACGCCTTAAGCCGGACAAAGCCGACTCCTCGCTCTAAGCGGCATAAGTCTTTAGGGACTCGAGACCTCTCGAACAGCGACCGGCTATCGCCTTATCATGACAGTCAGTTTTAGCTTTCTCTACTGAGGTGCTTAGCCTAGACGAACCGGGGCACAATCGCAGTAGTTCTCCCAGTGCTACCTTACCCGATATAGCGGAACGTAAGGTACCAAAACATGGGAGCCGGGCAAACCCAACTATTGACCCAAGACATAATTCGGAGTCGATGCATATAACGCTATAAGTTCGGGGTGCCGCACTGTCGAAAGTGTTCGGACTTCTCACGCCGTATTATGGGGTATGCTTGAGCCCCTGGTGTATTGGCCGTACCAGAGTGTACGGGTGCTGAATGTTATGAATGGACATATATATATATATAAAAAAAAGAATAGAGAATGCGGTAATAGTCTAGTGCTATGCATTGTTTATTCAAAAAGGTGCGTCGAAGCAGAATGATACAACTAGTGCGATAAGCAAAAAGTAGGACTATTTGACATGTCCCCTCCAAGGGCAACCTGAGGAACGTTATTTAAAGCAGGTATTTTCACTCGTTATCACAAACCACCTGGGAGTTCCGTGGTGTGACGTAGCTTTCTGCCTCCTTGGTTGTTGCATCGTGTGTCCGGCAATCGTACTACCGGACTGGGTTTCCAGAGATTAAAGTCTTGAAAGAGAGAAAAATAACAACGCGGGAAGCCCCTACTGCGGTTTAGCCGTGTCTTGGGGCGTGCCATAGTCGTGCCCCCTCCCCACCTATGCCCATGGTATTTTCAACGCGTAATTATGTACGTGTGGCACGGATTTCGCCATTTGGCTGGTACTGGGGTGGGGGCCGCGTTGCTATGCGAGCTCGGAACGTGCCAGGCGGTCTTGTTGTCGATTACTCCGGGCGCGCTTGAAGGTGTCCAGGTCTTTAATCGCTGAACTGGTGGATTGCCTTAAGAGGCTGCTTTGCGCTTCTGCTGCGAGGGCCGCAGTGTGCTCTTCCGTGCGAAGAGAGCGCTCTGTGTTTCCATTGAATTTGATGACCCCCAGAGGTCCTGGCATCTTGAGTTTGAGATATGCATAGTGCGGTACCGCGTTGAATCTCGCAAATGCGGTTCGCCCGAGCAGTGCATGATAGCCCCTGCGGAACGGGACTATATCGAAGATTAACTCCTCGCTTCGGAAGTTATCTGGGGATCCGAAGGCCACTTCCAGTGTGACCGAGCCTGTGCAATGGGCCTCTACACCTGGTATGACGCCTTTGAAGGTCGTTTTTGTGGGTTTGATCCTTGAGGGGTCTATACCCATTTTGCGCACTGTGTCCTGATAAAGCAGGTTCAGGCTGCTGCCGCCGTCAATAAGGACTCGAGTGAGGTGAAATCCGTCGATGATTGGGTCTAGGACCAGTGCTGCGAATCCGCCATGACAGACACTAGTAGGATGGTCCCTGCGATCGAGGGTGATCAGACAGGAAGACCATGGGTTGAACTTTGGGGCGACTGGCTCCAACGCATATACATCCCTTAACGCACGCTTCCGCTCCCTCTTGGGGATGTGGGTTGGTAATATTTCGCGGCATCCGACACGCTGCGGGGCAAATCTGCGAATGCTCCTAGAGAGCTCCGGACTCGGGTAAGTAACAAGTAATTTACTTTCACATGCTTGTTTTGCATATTGAATGCCTTACCCGCCGCTATCTTCCGCATCGACTCAATTTCCTGGAGGGCCTTTTGGGCTTCAGCCTTGGCATGCTTTGTGCTCTCGAGGGCCGCAGCAAGCTCGGACTCTTGCGTCTTCGAGTCAATCTCCAAAGTCTCGTGTTTCTTCACGAGAGCCTGGAGCTCTTGCTGCACCTCGCCCACCCATGCCTCTTGTTTTTCCCACTCGGTGCGCTCCTTGGCCACTTTGTTTTCGGCCTCGGACAAAGCTTGCTTTAGGGTCGCCACTTCGGTCGTGGCCCCTGGCACATTCATGATGATCCTGTCAGTTCACAACCACATTTTATTTTTTATATAGACAAGGTATTACTTACCCTTGTTCTCCTCAAGCTGCCTCTTGGCAAGGCCGAGATCTTTCTCGGACCGCTCGAAGTTCTGCTTCAGTGCGGCGACCTCCGCAGTCAGTGCGGCAGAGGTCAGCAGCGAAGCCTGCATACGCATACAGACATACTTATATTAGACTCCTGCAGATATTATTCGATCATCTATTCGGCTTTTCTTTGTGAACACCAAACAGAGCATCAGGGGATAATGTCTATGCGGTAATATTTTTCCTATATTTTAAATACTTACCTCAAAGCCTGTTAGAAGGCTGGTACAAGCTTCAGTCAGTCCGCTCTTGGCGGACTGAACCTTCTTGACCACCACACTCATAATAGCGCGGTGCTCTTTGTCGATGAAAGCGCCGCGAAGCGCTCCCAGCAGGTCATCCGGTGCCTCTGGTTGGACAAAGGTCACCGGCACGGACGGCTTGCCCTTCTTGGAAGGGGGCTGCCTGCCCGAGTCTGGAACCATTGGAGGTTCCGGCGCGGTGTTCGGCTGAGGGCCGAACTTGGAGCCCCTAGGAGCCTTACTCCCTTTGCTCCTGGAGTCCGGAAGGTCGCCTTGAGGCGCCTTCGGGACTGACTCCCCCCGGCTCGGTGCCCCTTGAGACAATACCTTGGCATTGTCCGTAGGACAAGGAGAGGAGGCAGTTGGAAGTGTATCACTATCCATGTCCGACGAGTCCAAGGAACCGTCCGACGAGGATACGTCGATACGGGCTTGGGGCGGACTGCATAATCATGTTTGACATTAGGGGAAGCAATGCAACAAAAGTATGCTATGAGTTACTCTGGTATCTGAATACTTACGACTTTGCCAGGGGCTTGGCCCTGAGCAGCCACTCGTCTTTGCCGCCGCCGGCGGTAGTGGAGCAGTCCGGAAGGAGAGTCCTTCCCTTCTTGGACCCTTCGGCCTCCCCGGTTGGGGCGACCTTCCTTTTCTTGTCCCCCCGGTTGGAGGGGGAGAATCTTCATCTTCCTTCTCCTCGTCTTCATGGGAGGAGTGTGTATCAGAGTTATCGGACGATGAGTCCGATACCACTTGGCGTCGGGAACTCTTTTGGGTTCCCTTGGCCTTCTTCTTGGTCTTCTCCGGCACCTCATAAGGAGCCGGAGTCCGCATCTCCATCAGGAAAGCG
Organism: Triticum aestivum; assembly: GCF_018294505.1. Lineage (NCBI taxonomy): Eukaryota > Viridiplantae > Streptophyta > Magnoliopsida > Poales > Poaceae > Triticum > Triticum aestivum. The sequence continues at coordinate 107,017,336 of NC_057800.1, read as the reverse complement.
TCTGCGGGGTCTTCGGGCAGAGGGGCCGGACAGTTAATCTGCTTCGATGTCTCCACGCAGTCCTATCAAAGTCATGGGAGGTCAGACCCCGCACATGGTTAAGCTACGGGAAATAAATACCCTATGCACAAAGCTTACCGGATTCACAGGGCGCTTCACGCTTAGCTCGTGGTCCTTGGTAAGAGAAGGAGGGACCTTGGCGCCCTTGAACAACACCTTCCAGACGTCCTTATGCGTCGTGTCGAAGAGCTCATGTAGAGTCTGGTGCTGGGCCGGGTCGAACTCCCATAAGTTGAAAGCCCGTTGTTGACACGGTAGGATCCGGCGGAAGAGCATGACCTGGACTATGTTGACAAGCTTAAGTTTCTTGCTTGTCATGTTCCGGATACACTTCTGGAGTCCGTCCAGCTCCACCGATGAGCCCCAGGACAGGCCCTTCTCCTTCCAGGAAGTGAGCCACGTGGGGATTCCGGATCAAAACTTGGGGGCCACCACCCAGTTGGCGTCACGCGGCTCGGTGATGTAGAACCATCCCGATTGCCACCCCTTTATGGTCTCCACGAAGGAGCCCTCGAGCCATGTAACGTTGGGAATTTTGCCCACCATGGCTCCGCCGCATTCCGCTTGTTGGCCGCATACTACCTTCGGCTTGATATTGAAGGTCTTCAGCCATAGGCCGAAGCGGGGCCGTATGCGGAGGAAAGCCTCGCACACTACGATGAACGCCGAGATGTTGAGGATAAAATTCGGGGACAGATCATGAAAGTCCAGCCCATAATAGAACATGAGGCCGCGGACGAATGGACGGAGGGGAAACCCCAGTCCACGGACGAAGTGGGGGAGGAAAACCACCCTTTCGTGAGGTTCCGGGGTAGGGACGATCTGCCCCGCGGCTGGCAGCCGGTGCGCGATATCCACGGCTAAGTATCCGGCTCCACTTAGCTTTTTTTGATGTGTCCCTCAATGATGGAGGAGGCCATCCACTTGCCTCCCGCTCCGGACATGTTTGGAGAGAGTTGAGGAGAAGGATGCGGACTTGGGCACTGGAGCTCGAGTGCGCGAGAATGGATGAGCAAGGAGGAAGAAGGCGTGGGTAGAAAAAGGTGAGACCTTATCCCTTTATAAGGGCGCACTAAACTATGCGCCCCCACTAGCCTTGTAAAACTCGCTTATCCCCCAAGTGCCGTAATTGATGGCGCGGTTGGGTTACCCACGTCCGTATTGATGGGAATCCCGTAATAAGGGGACACGATCTCTGCTTCGACAAGACGTGCTAAGGAAACTGCCTCGCGAAACACGCCGAGATAGGTTGTGAAAAACGATTCGAATAAAGACCTGGTTGTGGTGTGATGTCAAGCTACGGGGTACATCAGCAGATCAGATTTGTGGAAATATTATTCTCTCTACGGTGGTATGTGGAACTTATTTTGCAGGGTCGGACACTATCCTTGTATTCAAACTCTTCTGTGGTGTATTCGGAGGAGGAACCCGCCTTGCAATGCCGAAGACAACACTGTTGGAAATATGCCCTAGAGGCAATAATAAATTGGTTATTATTATATTTCCTTGTTCATGATAATCGTTTATTATCCATGCTAGAATTGTATTGATAGGAAACTTAGATACATGTGTGGATACATAGACAACACCATGTCCCTAGTAAGCCTCTAGTTGACTAGCTCGTTGATCAATAGATGGTTACGGTTTCCTGACCATGGACATTGGATGTCGTTGATAACGGGATCACATCATTAGGAGAATGATGTGATGGACAAGACCCAATCCTAAGCATAGCACAAGATCGTGTAGTTCGTATGCTAAAGCTTTTCTAATGTCAAGTATCATTTCCTTAGACCATGAGATTGTGCAACTCCCGGATACCATAGGAATTCTTTGGGTGTGCCAAACGTCACAACGTAACTGGGTGGCTATAAAAGTACACTACAGGTATCTCCGAAAGTGTATGTTGGGTTGGCACGAATCGAGACTGGGATTTGTCACTCCGTGTGACGGAGAGGTATCTCTGGGCCCACTCGGTAGGACATCATCATAATGTGCACAATGTGATCAAGGAGTTGATCACGGGATGATGTGTTACGAAACGAGTAAAGAGACTTGCCGGAAACGAGATTGAACAAGGTATCGAGATACCGACGATCGAATCTCGGGCAAGTATCGTACCGATAGACAAAGGGAACTGTATACGGGATTGATTAAGTCCTTGACATCGTGGTTCATCCGATGAGATCATCGTGGAACATGTGGGAGCCAACATGGGTATCCAGATCCCGCTGTTGGTTATTGACCGGAGATTCATATCGGTCATGTCTGCATGGTTCCCGAACCCGTAGGGTCTACACACTTAAGGTTCGATGACGCTAGGGTTATAAAGGAAGTTTGTATGTGGTTACCGAATGTTGTTCGGAGTCCCGGATGAGATCCCGGACATCATGAGGAGTTCCGGAATGGTCCGGAGGTAAAGATTTATATATAGGAAGTCCTATTTCGGCCATCGGGACAAGTTTCGGGGTCATCGGTATTGTACCGGGACCACCGGAAGGGTCCCAGGGGTCCACCGGGTGGGGCCACCTATCCCGGAGGGCCCCATGGGCTGACGTGGGAAGGGATCCAGCCCAAAGTGGGCTGGGGCGCCACTTCCCCCTAGGGCCCATACGCCTAGGGTGGGGGAAACCCTAAAGGAAGAGTCCTAGGAGGGGAAGGCACCTCCTAGGTGCCTTGGGGAGGAGGGATTCCTCCCCTTGGCCGCACCCCCTAGGAGATTAGATCTCCTAGGGCCGGCGCCCCCCCCCCTTGGCCCTCCTATATATAGTGGGGAGATGGAGGACTTCTTACCTTTGCCTTTGGTGCAGCCCTTCCCCTCTCCCAAGTCCTTCTCCTCTCCCGCGGTGCTTGGCGAAGCCCTGCAGGAATGCCATGCTCCTCCACCACCACCACGTCGTTGTGCTGCTGCTGGATGGAGTCTTCCTCAACCTCTCCCTCTCTCCTTGCTGGATCAAGGCATGGGAGACGTCACCGGGCTGTACGTGTGTTGAACGCGAAGGTGCCGTCCGTTCGGCACTAGGATCTCCGGTGATTTGGATCACGACGAGTACGACTCCTTCAACCCCGTTCTCTTGAACGCTTCCGCGCGCGATCTACAAGGGTATGTAGATCCACTCCTCCCTCGTTGCTAGATGACTCCATAGATAGATCTTGGTGACACGTAGGAAAATTTTGAATCTATGCTACGTTCCCCAACAGTGGTATCAGAGCCAGGTTTATGCGTAGTTTCTATGCACGAGTAGAACACAAAGTAGTTGTGGGTGTTGATTTTGTTCAATATGCTTACCGTTACTAGTCCAATCTTGATTCGGCGGTATTGTGGGATGAAGCGGCCCGGACCGACCTTACACGTACTCTTACGTGAGACTGGTTCCACCGACTGACATGCATTAGTTGCATAAGGTGGCTAGCAGGTGTCTGTCTCTCCCACTTTAGTCGGATCGGATTCGATGAAAAGGGTCCTTATGAAGGGTAAATAGCAATTGGCATATCACGTTGTGGTTTTTGCGTAGGTAAGAAACGTTCTTGCTAGAAACCCATAGCAGCCACGTAAAACATGCAAACAACAATTAGAGGACGTCTAACTTGTTTTTGCAGGGTATGCTATGTGATGTGATATGGCCAAAAGGATGTGATGAATGATATATGTGATGTATGAGATTGATCATGTTCTTGTAATAGGAATCACGACTTGCATGTCGATGAGTATGACAACCGGCAGGAGCCATATGAGTTGTCTTAATTTATTTATGACCTGCGTGTCAACATAAACGTCATGTAATTACTTTACTTTATTGCTAACCGTTAGCTGTAGTAGTAGAAGTAATAGTTGGCGAGACAACTTCATGAAGACACGATGATGGAGATCATGGTGTCATGCCGGTGACGATGATGATCATGGAGCCCCGAAGATGGAGATCAAGAGGAGCAAAGTGATGGTGGCCATATCATGTCACTATTTGATTACATGTGATGTTTATCATGTTTATACATATTATTTGCTTAGAACGACGGTAGTAAATAAGATGATTCCTCACTAAAATTTCAAGAAGGTGTTCCCCCTAACTGTGCACCGTTGCGAAAGTTCGTCGTTTCGAAGCACCACGTGATGATCGGGTGTGATAGATTCTTACGTTCACATACAACGGGTGTAAGCCAGATTTACACACGCGAAACACTTAGGTTGACTTGACGAGCCTAGCATGTACAGACATGGCCTCGGAACACAAGAGACCGAAAGGTCGAGCATGAGTCGTATGGTAGATACGATCAACATGAAGATGTTCACCGATGTTGACTAGTCCGTCTCACGTGATGATCGGACACGGCCTAGTTGACTCGGATCATGTAATCACTTAGATGACTAGAGGGATGTCTATCTGAGTGGGAGTTCACAAGATGAACTTAATCATCCTGAACATAGTCAAAAGGTCTTCGCAAATTATGTCGTAGCTCACGCTTCATTCTACTATTTAGATATGTTCCTAGAGAAAATTTAGTTGAAAGTTGATAGTAGTAATTATGCGGACTAGGTCCGTAAACTGAGGTTTGTCCTCATTGCTTCATAGAAGGCTTATGTCCTTAATGCACCGCTCAGTGTGCTGAACCTCGAACATCGTCTGTGGATGTTGCGAACATCTGACATACATGTTTTGATAACTACGTGATAGTTCAGTTAAATGGTTTAGAGTTGAGGCACCGAAGACGTTTTGAAACGTCGCGAAACATATGAGATGTTTTGAGGGCTGAAATTGGGATTTCAGGCTCGTGCCCACGTCAAGAGGTATAAGACCTCCGACGATTTTCTTAAGCCTGCAAACTAAGGGAGAAAAGCTCAATTGTTGAACTTGTGCTCAGATTGTCTGAGTACAACAATCGCTTGAATCGAGTGGGAGTTGATCTTCCAGATGAGAAAGTGATGTTTCTCCAAAGTCATTACCACCAAGCTGCTAGAGCTCCGTGATGAACTATAATATATCAGGGACATATATGATGATCCTTGAGATATTCGCGATGTTTGACACCACAAAAGTAGAAATCAAGAAGGAGCATCGATTGTTGATGGTTGGTGAAACCACTAGTTTCAAGAAGGGCAAGGGCACGAAGGGATACTTCATGAAACGGCAATTCAGCTGCTGCTCTATTGAAGAAACCCAAGGTTGAACCCAAACCTGAGACTAAGTGCTTCTGTAATAAGGGGAACAACCACTGGAGCAGAATTACCCTAGATACTTGGTAGATGAGAAGGCTGGCAAGGTCGATAGAAGTATATTGGATATACATTGTGTTGATGTGTACTTTACTAGTACTCCTAGTAGCACCAGGGTATTAGATACCGGTGCGATTGCTAAGTGTTAGTAACTCGAAATAAAAGCTACGGAATAAACGGAGACTAGCTAAAGGTGAGCTGACGATATGTGTTGGAAGTGTTTCCAATGTTGATATGATCAAGCGTCGTACGCTCCCTCTACCATCGAGATTGGTGTTTGCGTTGAGCATAGACATGATTGGATTATGTCTATCGCAATACGGTTATTCATTTAAGGAGAATAATGGTTACTCTGTTTATTTGAATAATACCTTCAATGGTCTTGCACCTAAAATGAATGGTTTATTGGATCTCGATCGTAGTGATACACATGTTCATGCCAAAAGATATAAGATAGTAATGATAGTACCACCTACTTGTGGCACTGCCACTTAAGTCATATCGGTATAAAACGCATGAAGAGGCTCCATGTTGATGGATCTTTGGACTCACTCGTTTTTGAAAAGTTTGAGGCATGCGAACCATGTCTATTGGTGTATATGCATGAAGAAACTCCATGCAAATGGACCACTTGGACTCACTTGATTTTGAATCACTTGAGACATGCAAATCATACCACATGGGCAAGATGACTGAAAGCCTCGTTTTCAGTAAAATAGAACTAGAAAGCAACTTGTTGGAAGTAATACATTTTGATGTATGCAGTCCAATGAGTGCTGAGGCATGTAGTGGATATCGTTATGTTCTTACTTCACAGATGATTTGAGTATATGTTGAGTATATTTACTCGATGAATCATGAGTCTGAATTATTGAAAGGTTCAAGTAATTTCAGGGTGAAGTTGAAAGATCGTCGTGACAAGAGGATAAAAGATCTATGATATGATCATAGAGATGAATATCTGAATTACGAGTTTGGCACAGAATTAAGACATTGTGGAAATTGTTTCACAACTAATACATCCTGGAACACCATACTGTGATGGTGTGTCCGAACATCATAACTGCACCCTATTGGATATGATGCATACCATGATGGCTCTTATCGAATTACCATGATAGTTTATGGGTTAGGCATTAGAGACAACCACATTTACTTTAAATAGGGCACCACGTAATTCCGATGAGATGACACCGTATGAACTATGGTTTAGAGAAACCTAAGCTGTCATTTCTTAAAAGTTTGGGGCTGCGACACTTATGTGAAAAAGTTTCAGGCTGATAAGCTCGAACCCAAAGCGGATAAATGCATCTTCATAGGACACCCAAAACAGTTGACAAACTTAATCATCCTGAAAGTTTCTAGAATTGGGTATACCTCCTGTCTCAGATCCGAAAGCAATAAGGGATTGTTTCTAGAATCGGGTCCTTTCTCGAGGAAAAGTTTCTGTCGAAAGAATTGAGTGGGAGGATGGTGGATACTTGATGAGGTTATTGAACCGTCTCTTCAACTAGTGTGTGGCAGGGCACAGGAGTTGTTCCTGTGGCACCTACACCAATTGAAGTGGAAGCTTATGATAGTGATCATGAAACTTCAGATCAAGTCACTACCAAACCTCGTGGGATGACAAGGATGCGTACTACTTCAGAGTGGTATGTAATCCTGTCTTGGAAGTCATGTTGCTAGACAACAATGAACCTACGACCTATGGAGAAGCGATGGTGGGCCTGGATTCCAAAATGGCTCGAGGCCATATAATCCGAGAGAGGATCCATATATGGAAACAAAGTGTAGGCTTTGGCTGAACTACTTGATGGTCGTAAGGCTGTTAGGTACATATGGATTTTAAAAGGAAGACGAACAATGATGGTAAGTATCACCATTAAAAAGCTCGACTTGTCGTTAAGATGTTTTTCGACAAGTTCAAGGAGTTAACTACGATGAGGCTTTCTCACTCGTAGCGATGCTAAGAGTCTGTTGGAATTATATTAGCGATTACTGCATTATTTATGAAATCTTGCAGATAGGATATCAAAACATTGTTTCCTCGATGATTTTTGAGGAAAGGTTGTATGTGATACAACCGGAAGGTTTTGTCAATCCTGAAAGATGCTAATCAGTATGCAAAGCTCCAGCAATCCTTCTAGGGACTGGAGTAAGCATCTCGGAGTTGGAATGTATGCTTTGATGAGATGATCAAAGATTTTGGGTGTATACAAAGTTTATGAGAAACTTGTATTTCCAAAGAAGTGAGTGGGAGTACTATAGAATTTCTGATGAGTGTATGTTGTAGACATATTGTTGATCAGAAATGACGTAGAATTTCTGGAAAGCATATAGGGTTATTTGGAAAGTGTTTTTCAATGGAAAGCCTGGATTAAGCTACTTGAGCATTGAGCATCAAGATCTATAAGGATAGATCAAAACGCTTAATGGTACTTTCAAATGAGCACATACCTTGACATGATCTTGAAGGTGTTCAAGATGGATCAGTCAAAGAAGGAGTTCTTGCCTGAGTTGTAAGGTATGAAGTTAAGACTTAAAGCTCGAGCACGACAGAATAGAGAGAAAGGACGAAGGTCGTCCCCTATGCTTAAGACATAGGCTCTACAGTATGCTATGCTGTGTACCGCACCTGAAGTGTGCCTTGCCATGAGTCAGTCAAGGGATACAAGAGTGATCCAAGAATGGATCACAGGACAGCGGTCAAGGTTATCCTTAGTAATTAGTGGACTAAGGAATTTTCTCAATTATGGAGGTGGTAAAAGAGTTCGTCGTAAAGGGTTACGCCGATGCAAACTTTGACACTAATCCAGATTATTCTGAGTAGTAAACTGGATTCGTATAGTAGAACAGTTATTTGGAATAGCTCCAAATAGAACGTGGTAGCTGCATCTAGGAGATGACATAGAGATTTGCGAAGTACATATGGATCTGAATGTTGCAGACCCATTGACTAAAACCTCTCTCACAAGCAACATGATCAAACCCAGAACTCATTGAGTGTTAATCACATAGTGATGTGAACTAGATTATTGACTCTAGTAAACTCTTTGGATGTTGGTTACATGGCGATGTGACCTGTGAGTGTTGATCACATGGCGATGTGAACTAGATTATTGACTCTAGTGCAAGTGGGAGACTATTGGAAATATGCCCTAGAGGCAATAATAAATTGGTTATTATTATATTTCCTTGTTCATGATAATCGTTTATTATCCATGCTAGAATTGTATTGATAGGAAACTCAGATACATGTGTGGATACATAGACAACACCATGTCCCTAGTAAGCCTCTAGTTGACTAGCTCGTTGATCAATAGATGGTTACGGTTTCCTGACCATGGACATTGGATGTCGTTGATAACGGGATCACATCATTAGGAGAATGATGTGATGGACAAGACCCAATCCTAAGCATAGCACAAGATCGTGTAGTTCGTATGCTAAAGCTTTTCTAATGTCAAGTATCATTTCCTTAGACCATGAGATTGTGCAACTCCCGGATACCGTAGGAATGCTTTGGGTGTGCCAAACGTCACAACGTAACTGGGTGGCTATAAAGGTACACTATAGGTATCTCCGAAAGTGTCTGTTGGGTTGGCACGAATCGAGACTGGGATTTGTCGCTCCGTGTGACGGAGAGGTATCTCTGGGCCCACTCGGTAGGACATCATCATAATGTGCACAATGTGATCAAGGAGTTGATCACGGGATGATGTGTTACGGAACGAGTAAAGAGACTTGCCGGTAACGAGATTGAACAAGGTATCGGGATACCGACGATCGAATCTCGGGCAAGTATCGTACCGATAGACAAAGGGAACTGTATACGGGATTGATTAAGTCCTTGACATCGTGGTTCATCTGATGAGATCATCGTGGAACATGTGGGAGCCAACATGGGTATCCAGATCCCGCTGTTGGTTATTGACCGGAGATTCATATCGGTCATGTCTGCATGGTTCCCGAACCCGTAGGGTCTACACACTTAAGGTTCGATGACGCTAGGGTTATAAAGGAAGTTTGTATGTGGTTACCGAATGTTGTTCGGAGTCCCGGATGAGATCCCGGACGTCACGAGGAGTTCCGGAATGGTCCGGAGGTAAAGATTTATATATAGGAAGTCCTATTTCGGCCATCGGGACAAGTTTCGGGGTCATCGGTATTGTACCGGGACCACCGGAAGGGTCCCAGGGGTCCACCGGGTGGGGCCACCTATCCCGGAGGGCCCCATGGGCTGACGTGGGAAGGGATCCAGCCCAAAGTGGGCTGGGGCGCCACTTCCCCCTAGGGCCCATACGCCTAGGGTGGGGGAAACCCTAAAGGAAGAGTCCTAGGAGGGGAAGGCACCTCCTAGGTGCCTTGGGGAGGAGGGATTCCTCCCCTTGGCCGCACCCCCTAGGAGATTAGATCTCCTAGGGCCGGCGCCCTCCCCCTTGGCCCTCCTATATATAGTGGGGAGATGGAGGACTTCTTACCTTTGCCTTTGGTGCAGCCCTTCCCCTCTCCCAAGTCCTTCTCCTCTCCCGCGGTGCTTGGCGAAGCCCTGCAGGATTGCCACGCTCCTCCACCACCACCACGCCGTTGTGCTGCTGCTGGATGGAGTCTTCCTCAACCTCTCCCTCTCTCCTTGCTGGATCAAGGCATGGGAGACGTCACCGGGCTGTACGTGTGTTGAACGCGGAGGTGCTGTCCGTTCGGCACTAGGATCTCCGGTGATTTGGATCACGACGAGTACGACTCCTTCAACCCCGTTCTCTTGAACGCTTCCGCGCGCGATCTACAAGGGTATGTAGATCCACTCCTCCCTCGTTGCTAGATGACTCCATAGATAGATCTTGGTGACACGTAGGAAAATTTTGAATTTATGCTACGTTCCCCAACAAACACTGCGCGCCGGACTCATCGTCATTGAAGCCTGGTTCAGGGGCTACTGAGGGAGTCCTGGATTAGGGTTCTCCGGACAGCTGAACTATATCCTTTGGACGGACTGTTGGACTATGAAGATTCAAGATTGAAGACTTTATCCCGTGTCCGGATGGGACTCTACTTGGCGTGGAAGGCAAGCTAGGCAATACGGATATGGATATCTCCTCCTTTGTAACCGACCTTGTGTAACCCTAGCCCCCTCCGGTGTCTATATAAACCGGAGGATTTTAGTCCGTAGGACAACATACAATCATACCATATGCTAGCTTCTAGGGTTTAGCCTCTCCGATCTCGTGGTAGATCAACTCTTGTACTACTCATATTATCAAGAATAATCAAGCAGGACGTAATGTTTTACCTCCATCAAGAGGGCCCGAACCTGGGTAAAACATCGTGTCCCTGCCTCCTGTTACCATCCACCTTAGACGCACACTTCGGGACCCCCTACCCGAGATCCCCTACATAGTTCGACCAGGAATTAGGGCCCGAACCTGGGTAAAACATCGTGTCCCTGCCTCCTGTTACCATCCACCTTAGACGCACACTTCGGGACCCCCTACCCGAGATCCCCTACATAGTTCGACCAGGAATTACCCAGGTTCGGGCCCTCTTGATGGAGGTAAAACCCTACGTCCTGCTTGATTATTCTTGATAATATGATTAGTACAAGAGTTGATCTACCACGAGATCAGAGAGGCTAAACC